>NW_023425538.1:635000-857343 GCF_014108245.1 Pipistrellus kuhlii | reverse complement strand
GAACCCCTTGAATGCTGCCTGCAGTGACCCATTCACCCTGAATGTTCTCTGTGAGTAACTTCTGTCCCTGCCTTCTCAGAAACTTTTAAGGCTTACAGCTACCAGGGATATAAACACAGGCCGCATTGCCCGAGGCTAAAAAACCAAAGGAAAAATAAGGAAAAGGGCTTTTTTAAAAGATTGACTAATTGCTTCCCTTACCTAAGGAGCACGACCTCCTCCATCTCCTTAAAAAGTGATTACCAAGGGCAAATATAAATCTTGAAAGTCATCTCTAAAAATTAATAAAAGGCTTAGCCATCTGAATGAATAAGTTCAACTTATTCCAATTGTTATGAATGAATATTTTTTTGCCTTGTTATACCTGTCTTATGGATAAAATACTTTATTTACGTTTTTAAATAAATTATTTTGGTTTGTTTAATGAGGTTATTTCTATACCAGATTATAGTTCCAAAGCAGTTATATTTGTGTGATCTGAAGAGAATGATATACAATCTATAAGACTCATCTTAAATCTTTCTTCCATGAACTCCCCCCATCTTTCTGCTTAGAAATAAAAGGCATTTTTAAGTTCATATAAACACATCCTTTACAACTGCCTAAACAGATAATTATTATGTAAAATAGAGGCCCAATGCATGAAGATTTGTGCAAGAATGGGCCTTCCTGCCAAAACCTATGTGGCTCAGTGGATAGAGCATCGGCTTGCAGACTGAAAGGTCCCAGGTTCGATTCCAGTCAAGGGCATGTACCTTGTTTGCAGGCACATCCCCAGTAGGAGGTGTGCAAGAGGCACCTGATGGATGTTTCTCTCTCATCTAACTCTCTACCCCTCTCTCTTCCTCTCTGTAAAAAGTCAATAAAAATATATATTAAAAAAAGAAAAAGAAAAAGAATGGGCCTTCCTTCCCCTGGCTGCCAGCACTGCCTTCACTCTGGCCAGTACCGCCTTTCTACCTTCGCTCAGGCCCGGAGCCACCTTCCCACGCTGCCCAGAGGCCCAGAGCTGCTGGGTGGTGCAGGACACTCAGAACCTGCATATGTAAATTAGCCCACCCTCTTTGCTGGGTTAATTTGCATACACTCACTCCTGATTGGCTTTTGGTCATCATAAAGATATAGTCAATTTGCATATTTATCTTTTATTAGTGTAGATAGCACTGGGCATTCAGTAAATAAGTCACAGACCAGTAAGTTCAATTGTGCAATTGTGAAGATAACGTGAAAGAGGTTTGGAAACCTTAAGGCTGGGAAATCAACCATATTTTCACATGTCTTCAACTACCTTTAGAGAGCATGTGGTTTCCTTCTTCCTTTGACCTGAAAACTGATAAAGTCTGTTTGTTTGACTAGCTGCCCAACTAGCATATTGTTCTTTTCTGCATTTGCACTTGCTTTTGGGTGACAAGAAATATAACTTGCTCAGGCCAGGCCCGGAGCAGCCAGGTCTTGTTTGGCCAGGCCCAGAGCAGCGGCTGCCAGGATGGGAGTGGCCAGGCCCGGAGCAGCTGGTGCCAGGCTGGGAGCGGCCAGGACCGGAGCAGCTGCTGCCAGGCTGGGAGCGGCCAGGCATGGAGCAGCTGCTGCCAGGCTGGGAGCGGCCAGGCCCGGAGCGGCCGGGCCCGAAGCAACCGGGCCCAGAACAGCAGGGTCGAATTTGGCCAGGCCTGGAGCAGCAACAGCCAAGTCCAGAGCAACTAGGTCGGGAGCAGCAGTGACCAGACCCGGAGCAGCTGGCTGTGGAACGAACCAGAGCAACAGAGGCCAGGCCGGGAGCAGCCAGGCCCGGAACAGCTCGCTCCTCGCCAGCCCCTGCCCCACGGCTGCCTCTCAGACATGGCTGGAAACTTTTGCGGGAACTTGAGGGTCTGCTGAATCAAGTGATGAAGGCTTAGATCTGGATGTGTTGAGTTAGTATAGCGCTGGGGTGTTGATCTGTGAGTGCCTTGGGTGGGGCCTGGATGAGGCTGGTTGACCTATTTGGAAATGTCTTTTGTGTGAAGTGTATCATTGAGCATGTGGAGGTATTACTGATATGAGAAAATGCTAAGTAACAGATTTACTATCTGAAAAGGGATTTACTATCAGGGAAAGGGAGGGAGGAAGAGACTGAACATAAACTGTGCACCTATGGATGAGGACAATGGGGGATGGGGAGGGGGTGGAGGGTGGGATGGGAACCTGGTGGAGGGGGGAAGAAATGAGGAACCTTTGTAATAATATGAACATAAAGATTGATTTAAAATAAATAAATAAATAAATAAATAAATAAATAAATAAATAAGAAATATAACTTGCTCAGATGTCAAGTCTAAACAAAGTTCTCATATTCCTGCTGCTCAGTGTCAATGCCTATGCAAAACACTTTCTTGAAAGTTCAAGGTATTCAAGTCACCTCAGAGTACTGCTGACAGTGTACGTGGTTGTGTGGATTAGTCAGCATTAGCTCCTCTGAGGAAAAGGCTGCTTTAACATGGTCCTGTTCATTGATACAATGCCCTGCATGTGCAGGCCAGACTTCTTAGTCTCCAACAAATTGTTCTAGATATTCAATCACTTCTCAAATGGCCTCCACACTTGCCCCTGAGCTTTTAGAGTGGCAATCTTATGCTTTCCAGGTGCAGTGTTTAGTGGGACCTTTATGTAAGATTGGATCATACCGCTGTACAGCATCATCGTATCTTTCCATGGCTTCAAATCTCATGCCAGTTAGTGCTTGACTCTGTGACTGCCAGAGTACTATCTTCCCAACTCCTTAGCAAAACCAAGCTGAGTCATCCTGCCCATAGTCTAGGGCTGCACTCATCACCTGTTCATATAGATCCAAATATCGGCTGCAAGCTTAGTAGGATCTCCCTGAATTAATTCCTGTCCAACTTCCACAATTTCTATTTCATGAGTTTTCTTTTTCCATTTCCTCTTGCATTTCTTCCTAGGCAACATCATAAAGCTTTGATATCTTCACCATCTTCCCAGAAAATTAATTTCTTTTTTAAAGGAACGATCAGGTCACTAGTTGTGCCTGTCTATATATATGTCTGTATGTCCACCTCTGTGGGAAATAATTAGAATTGGTTTATTTTTAAAAACCCTCAGCATAATAGGCTAACAGAAATTAATAAACATTAACAAAACCTAACCCAGTTTCCAGTGCATAACCTGGCAACATCTCTCATGGATAAGATGATGCTAATTTTTGCCAGAGAAATTGATAATATATATAAAGGAAGAGTCATGACATACATAAAATGGATGAGTATTTATATGATTGAAGATATTTTTATGTTTCTAATGAGAACGATCGTAGCTGCTAAGGAAAAAAACACTTTATTGTTAATACTGAACATAAACTGTGCATCTATGGATGAGGACAATGGGGGATGGGGAAAGGGCAGAGGGTGAGATGGGAACCTGGTGAAGGGGAGCAATAGAGGAGGGGGAAAATGAGGAACATCTGTAATAATATGAACAATAAAGATTTATTAACAAAAATTAAAAATATGTGATTTTTTTACCTCCCTGGACATATTTGGCCCTCCTCACACCTCCCACACCTCCATAACCCTCATGGACCACAGGACAAAGCAAAAAGGCAACTTGGTGACTTTATTTGCTTATGTGAAAAGTGGAGAGCTGGGCAGGCAGTGGGCAGTGCTCATGGTGAAGTGAGCAGGAGCAGGGGGTGGAGGGAGGAGGGTCACTGGCAAAGTGATAGTGTCATGCTCAGCAACCAGAGGAACAAAAACTCTTTTTTTCCTTCCACTTCCTGTGAAGACTTCAGTACTAGCCTGGTTCCAGGACTTAAATCCTCACAAGATCACAGTGTGGTGTGATCTTTCTTCTTAATGATAGACATGATTGCTTTCATTGCTAAGATGCTTTGGTAAGAACACAGAGTAGACTACCAAATGGCATGGCATATAGATTTCTAGTGATGTATTTCCTCTTCCCAGTGTCTACAGAATTTTCCTCACTTGATTTTGCAGTACAGCCCAGTGGTGTCAGTCTCATTTGTGGTTGCACCCTTTGAATACTCCCAGGCCTCCAACTGGTGAGCTGTAATCACCTCTGCTTATGCCTCCACCTGATAAATCAATTTTTGGTTGATTACGATTAATTTTTCTTATATAGTAAAGATGTTTGTTTCTTCTCTTCTTCACACCCTAAGAGGCACAGGGTGTCATTTGGTTACTTAATATTAGAGATCAGTGTAGGTCAGTGGTTCTCAACCATGGAAGACTGTACCACCTCCTCTTCAGTCTCCCAGGACATAGGGCGACGTCAGAGGAAAGGCTATTCATACTGGGGCGTGGAGAGTTCTACTGGACTCTGATGGGGTAAGAGGTCTTGGGGGGTTGTTATCATCTTACACTTCACAGGACAGCCCCATCAAGAACTATGGGCCCCAAATATCACCGTTGAGTACATGGAGATCTCTGTTCCTGCCTGAGTCCCCTCTCCCTCCTGTTCTCATCTCTCCTGACCTTATCCACCTCCAGTCCCCTCCTCTTGCATCTTCAGTTCCAGAGCTTCTGTACTTTTTCTCCAAGGTCAGCCCTAACCTCTCAACAATCCCACCCCTTTCTCTCCTCCTCTAGCAGGGACATTCCACTAGAAGGCGTGCATGCTCCTGCTTCAGCTTCTGTGGACTTCAGCTTCTCATGATCTCTCTTCCATCACCTGAGACCAGTGAATGCAAATGTTTTATGGCCACAAACCCAGCACTCAAATACTCTTCAGATTTGCTCTTCAGGGTGAAGCTCCTGCATCAGACATCAGGTTCCGCAGGGGAGAACCTGACACAGGAACCAAACCCGGGACTCAAATCATTAGAGAGAGGGATGAACAGTGTAGGTTGGACACTGAGGACCCTGGTGTCATCTCCCAGTGAGTGGTAAATAGACCACTGCTTTTTATCACTCATCTACTGATGGGCACTTCGGTTGCTTCCGTATCCTGGCTATTGAAAAGAATGCTGCAGTCAACATAGAGGAGCATGTGTTCTTTCTTATTAGTGTTTTGCATTTCTGTGAATAAATACCCAAAAGTGGAATGGCTGGATCATAGACAGTTTCATTTTCATTTTCACTGGGGGGAATGACAGTGAGTCCATGGCCCTAAAGAATTGGATCACTCCTCTTACCTATCTATCCCTGCCCTCCCCACAGTAGATTCACACAGCAGCATAACTTCCTTTGAGACCTTGCAGATCCTCCCACTAGAGAGAAGTGTGTCCACCCCTCCCTGATTTGTCCCCAGGTGAGCTGCAGACTCACTCGGGCTGATGGGCTGCAGGAGGAGAGGTCTGGGTCAGTTCAGCCATGTTTTCTCCCAATCTGCTGCAAGAAGTGCGCCTGCAAGGCGACTAGGATGGAGAAGGACCCTCTGCAGATGGTCTGGGGACAATAATAATCCAACCCAGGAGTCATACCTTCTGTAAAACAGGAAGGGGCTGTCTCCCCTGCCCCCCCCCCCCCACATACACATACACCCTGTTTACCAGTTCTGGGGATAAGGTATACTCTTTTTTGTTTTAAAGTTATTATATTTATTGGGGTGACGTTGATTGACAAAATTATGTAGGTTTCAAGTATATAATTCTATAATAAATCATCTTATATTTTGTGTTCTGCACCCAAAATCAAGTCACCAATTATCTCCCTTTACCCTCTTCTACACCCCCACTCCCTTTCCCTCTGGTAATCATCATACTGTTGTCTGTGAGGCCTTTTTTCTTAATCCCTTAGCCTTTTTCACCCAGCCTCCCACCCCCTCCTTTCTAAGAGCTATCAGTCTATTCTCAGTATCTATGAGTCTTTCTATTTTGTTCATTTTGTTCATTAGATTACACATATAAGTGAAATCTTATGGTATTTGTCTTTTTCTGACTATTTTATTTCACTTAGCATAATATTCTCCGGGTCCATTTATGCAACTGCAAAAGGTAAAATTTTACTTTGAAAAAAATATTTTAATATATTTTTATTGGTTTCAGAGAGAGGAAAGGAGAGGGAGAGAGAGAAACATCAATGATGAGAAAAAATCATTGATTGGAAGCTTCCTACACACCCGCCACCAGAGATTGAGCCTACAATTTAGGCATATGCCCTAACCAGGAATCCAACCCTGACCTCCTGATTCGTGGGTCAACACTCAACCACCGAACTACACAGGTGGACGATAAAATTTCACTTTTAATGGCCGAGTGGTGTAAATATACCACCGCTTTTTATCACTCATCTACTGATGGGCACTTGGGTTGCTTCCATACCTTGGCTATTGAAAATAATGCTACAGTGAACATAGAGGTGCATATGTTTTTTCTTATTAGTGTTTTGGATTTCTGTGAATATATACTCAAAAGTGGAATTGCTATGTCATAGGCAGTTTTCTTTGTAATATTTTTGTGAACATTTTTAAAGTTTTTATTACTTTTTAAAGAGAGAGGGGGAAAAACATCAATGTGAGAGAGAAACATCTACCTGTTCCCTTTCACATGCACCCAAACCCAGTATTGAGCCTGCAACCTCGGTATGTGCCCTAACCTGGAATCTAATACAACACATTTGGGTGTAGAGGATGATGCTCCAACCAACCAAGTCACAGAGGCCACGGCTCATTTCTTATTTTTGAGGACCCTCCATACTGTTTTTTGAGGGTGGCTACACCAATCCGCATTCCCACTAACAGTGTTTAAGGGTTCCTTTTTCTCCACAGTCTCTCCAACACTGTTTGTTGTTTATTGATTATAGCCTTTCTGACAGGTGTGAGGTGGTATCTCATTGTTGATTTAATCTGCATTTGTCCAGTGATTAGTGACATTTCACATCCTTTCACATGTCCATTGGCCACCTGTGTGTTCTCTTTGGAGAAATATCCATTCAGGTCCTTTGCCCCTGACTTGACTGGGTTGTTTGGGGTTTTTTGGTGTTGAATTTTTTTATGAGTTCTTTATAAATTTTAGGTATTAAGTTCTTTTCAGATTTATCATCAAACATGTCCTCCTATTCAGTAGATTGTCTTTTTTGTTGTTGATGGTTTCGTTTGCTGTGCAAATACATTTTAGTTTGATGTAGTCCTGTTTATTTTTTTTCTTTTGTTTCCCTTGCCCAAAGCAATGTATCAGAAAAAAAATATGTCCAAGATTTTACTGTGTATGTTTTCTCCTAGGATTTTTATGGTTTTGAGTCTAACATTTAATTACTTAATCAATTTTGAGTTTATTCTTGTGTGTGCTGTAAGAAAATTGTCTAGTTTCATTTTTTTGCATTACATCATTGTATGTTCTTGCCTGCTTTGTAGAATATTAATTGATTATAAAGTCATGGGTTTATTTTCCAGCTCTCTATTAAATTATAATACTTAGGGCAATGTTTCTCAAACTCTCAGTCCTTTTGAGAATTACACGAGGTGCTTTTTGATAGGGAGATTCCTGGACTCCATGGTCTCATGGCTAAGCCTGAGATAAATGGGGCGGTGGTGGAGATGTGCTGTCCTCTGGTGGTAAAAGCTACAAGGCCTAGGCAAAGGGGTGGGTGTCATTCTAACTTTGGGAAGGAAGGAAGGTTGGGAAGAGTGATTCCATCTACAGCATGAATCTTTGTTAGATGTAGAAGACCTCATCATGAATCCTTGCATATAAAATAAATATTTGTTCAAGGACTCTCAAATTCTCTTACCTTGATGCTTCACATGTGTGCAGAGACCCATCAAAGATGCGCACGAGCACACACACACACACACACACACACACACACACCTCAGGGAACCTTCATGGTTATGGACAGCACCAAGCAGGCAACAGGAGCAGAGCACAAAGAGTGATTGGCACCAAAGATGTTCCTGGGCAGTCAGTTCAGAATCTGCTCTGTGGTCTGAGATGGAGTTGGGGAAGGGCGGCACCTGCAGAAGTGGGGAGAGTACCAGGGGACTGGGGACTGCTGACCAGGAAAGAGCACTATTCCAAACGCAGCCCAATTAATACAGAGGGTCCTGAACCTGGTTGTCCTTGCCTAATCCCAACATCAACCCTACACCAGGATGCTGAATTTGCAGTCAGCCTCCCAAGTGGGTAGAATGAAGTTGATGGTGACAAACAAAAACTTAAAAGCTTGTCCTCAAAAAAATAAGAAAATGTCATGTATTTTCTATCAAATTCCCAAGACATTAGCTCCTGACATCTAAATTAGCAGGAAGTTCTGTCATTTCCTTGGTTCCTGCCCCACAGGTCCACTTGCAAACACACAGGTTGATAACAATTGTCCCTGCATCTCTCCTTTGTTCAGCTGCTGCCACCTCATGGCAGTTGATGGTAATCAGGACATGGAGCCTAAAAGCCTGCTCCCACAGCTGACCAGGGAGGCAGGACTGGGCCTCCAGACTGGTGGGGTCAGGGGTAGCAATGACCATTCTGCAGTCCTGGGGGGACTGGGCAGTTTGGCAGACAGGGCTTCGCAAGTGTGAGGGGGACAAAGAGTTGATGTAGGACTGACTGGGAAGGACTGAGGCCCCAGCTGGGAGCACTGAAGGGGAGGAAATGGGATGTTCACAGGGAAAGGGCTGGATTCTGCAGAGGAAACGCTCTGGTGCACTGACTCAGCTGCAGCCACTAAGCAGGCTGTGTGCCTCCTTCTGGCCCTCATCTCACAGCTCCCACCTCCAGGAATAAGGCTCTCATCACCTGTGCTCCCTCATGGTCCATTCTACATGAAGGGGCTCTGGGTCAGGGAGGTCCGCACCCTCTCACATCCTGTGTCCTGATTTGGAGTTGATGGGGAAAACTGACACCACCTGTCTCCCTTAGGTCCTAAATGAGCCTCCCTTTTCCACCCTGAGCAGACCTCCCCGTTGAGTATCATCATTTGGACACGATTCTTTTTATGGTGGTCGGCTGCTTTCTCGCCCTTAGGGAACATGTGACTCTCAGTGTACAGGGAGCGTAACAGAATTGGGCAGGGAGAACTTGCATTAGTGTTCGCAGAAGAGGATCTAGTTGAACCTTTGAAAGCTTAATGTCATAGGAGTGTCTATAAAATCAACATTTTGAGATAAAACACAAAGGTGGCTTTCACCATTTCCTTAAGAGGACAACTGCCAAAAGGACATTAATGATGAACTAGATGTATATGCATCACAGTTAGTGGTAAAACAAAGCTATTCCTTTGTCCTTAAAAGAGCATTCCAGTGGATTATCTTCATGTTCACCACATAGAAAGGGATTGCCTTTCAGTCACTATGTCTTCCCACCATCCTGATGCAGCTGGCTCTCTATAACTGTCATGACTGGATAGAAGTGACCCTTTCTCCTTTTATTATTTTTATTTTTTTAATTTAATAAATTTTATTGTTCAGATTATTACAATTGTTTCTCTTTCCTCCCCCCATAGCTCCCATCCACCCAGTCCCCACCCTCTGCCTTTACCTCCCCAACCCCCACTGTTCTCAACCATGGGTGTATGATTTTTGTCCAGTCTCTTCCCATACCTCCCACTCAGACACCCCTTTCCCCCCAAGAATTATCAATCCCCTCCCATTTTATGTCTCTGATTCTATTATATTCACCAGTTTATTCTGTTCCTCAGATTTTTAATTCATTTGACTTTTAGATTCACTTGTTGGTATGTATTTGTTCTTCATAATTTTTATCTTTACTTTTTTCTTCTTTTTCTTCTTTTTAAAGAACACCTTTTAGCATTTCATATAATACTGGTTTGGTGGTGGTGATGAACTCCTTTAGCTTTTTCTGATCTGTGAAGCTCTTTATCTGCCCTTTCATTCTGAATGATAACTTTGCTGGGTAGGATAATCTTGGTTGTAGGTTCTTGCTATTCATCACTTTCAGTATTTCTTGCCACTCCTGTCTGGCCTGAATAGTTTTTGATGAGAAATCAGCTGATAATCGTATGGGTGCTCCCTTGTAGGTAATTAACTGTTTTTCTCTTCCTGCTTTTAATATTCTCTCTGTCTTTTGCCCTTGGCATTTTATTTTATTTCTTTAAATATATTTTATTGATTTTTTACAGAGAGGAAGAGAGAGGGATAGAGCGTTAGAAACATCTATGAGAGGAGAATCCAAGATGGCTGCGCCCAGGTAAACACCTAGCCGCAGTGCACACAACAATTTCAATAAAATACAACTAAATGTAAAATGGACATTACCCAGAACTACAGGAAAGTCGACTGACTGGAAATTTTACAACGAGAAGCAAGGAGAAAACCAGAAGGTAGCGCAGAGGAGCTGGAAAAGCCTAGCCTAAGGTATGGAGACACGCGGCACGCGGAGAGGACAGAGCCGGAGAGAAGGGCGGCTGAGTGCCTGGCAGGCGTTCCCTTGTGGGAAGGAGATAAACGCTCTGACTGTGTTGGGCCCCAGTTGTGACTGCTCTGAACCCCAGTTCTAGGCCAGACCCCAAGGGCCAATGCTCACACAGCGGGAGCTGGGCTGTAAGGCGAAACCCCAGGGGAGCGGCGAAAGGAGGTCCTGGGGGCGTGCACATTGTGCACAGAGAAGGGACGGTTGGCTGTTCTGAGGAATTGCCCTGGGGTGCAGGAGACAGGGGCTCCAGACTGCTCTGAACGCCACCTCCAACTCCGCTTCCAACTGAACTGAACCCCAATACCGGGCTCATTGGGGGAGAGCATAGACTGTTTGGTAGCAGGTGAAAATTGAGAACACCTTTCTCTCAGAGGTGCTTGCAGCAAGTACTGAAGGACCCTCGGGATTACTGAGACTGCATACGGCAGGGCTGACAGAAGCCAAGGCTGTAGGCTCCATCCTGAAACCCCGCCCCATCTGTAGCTGCGAAATGCGACAACAAAATAGATCACAAATGAAAGAAATGGAGGACAAAAAGCAACTGGATATAGAGTTCAAATCTACGCTTATAATGTTTTTCAAGAATTTCCTAGAAAAGATCGGTAAGACCAATGAGGATATGAAAAGAGATCAACTAGAATTAATAAAGAATCAACAAGAAATGATAAGGCATCAACAAGAAATGATAAGGGATCAACAAGAAATGATAAGTGATCTACAAGAAATAAAGAATACATTCTCTGAAATAAAAAATATTATACAGAGTCCTAAAAACAGAATGGAAGATCGCAAGAATCAAGTCAAAGATTTGGAACATAAAGAGCCAGAAGACACTCCTCCTCAGAAGCTAGAAGGCAAGAGAATCCAGAAAATTGAAGATAATGTAAGAAACCTCTAGGACAACTTCAAGCGAACCAACATCAGAATTATGGGGGTCCCAGAAGATGAGAGAGAGCAAGATATTGAAAGCATACTGAAAGAAATAGTGACAGAAAACTTCCCCCACCTGGTGAAAGAATTAGACTTACAAGTCCAGGAAGCGCACAGAACCCCAAACAAAAGGAATCCAAAGAGGACCACATTAAGACAAATCATAATTAAAATTCCAAGGGCAAAAGACAAAGAGAGAATATTAAAAGCAGCAAGAGCAAAGAAGGTAGTTACCTATAAAGGAGCACCTATACGATTGTCAGCTGACTTCTCAACAGAAACCATGCAGGCCAGACAGGAATGACAAGAAATATTCAAGGTGATGAATAGTAAGAACCTACAGCCAAAGATAATCTATCCAGCAAAGCTATCACTCAGAATCGAAGGCCAGATAAAGAGCTTCACTAATAAAAAAAAAAAAAAGCTAAAGGAGTTCATCACCGCCACAACAGAAGGGTTCCTTAGGAAGAGGATATAAAAATTATGAACAACAAATACATAACTATCAACAAGTGAATCTAAAAACCAAGGGAATTAAAAAACCTGATGAACAATATTAACTGTTGAATATAATAGAATCAGAGGTATGGAAGGGGAGTGGACTGATGATTCTCAGGGAAAAGAGAAGTGGGGAGTGCGGGAAGAGACTAAACATAAACTGTGCACCTATGGATGAGGAGAATGGGGGGGTGAGGAAAGGGCAGAGAGTGGGTTAGGAACCTGGAGGAGGGGGGAAAATGAGGAACTTTTGTAATAATATGAACAATAAAAGTTTATTTTAAAAAATGGCAATAAATAAGTACTTATTAATAATAACCTTAAATGTAAGTAGATTAAATGCTCTAAGCAAAACATATAGGGTAGCTTAATGAATACAAAAACATGACCCAATTATATGTTGTCTATAATAGAACCGTCTCAGAACAAAAGACTCACGCAGAATGAGAGTCGAAGGATGGAGAAAGGTTCCAGCCAAATTAAAATGGAAAAAAAAAAAAAAAAAAAAAAAAAACCTCAGTGAGCAATACTCATAATCTGGGGAGAATCAAGATGCTGGGGTAGGTAAATGCAAGTATTTCCGACCTCTGACAACCACGTTGAATGACAACTAAAATACAGAACAACCATCACTCAGGACTGCCTGAAAGCTGGCTGAATGGAAGCCCTACAACTAAAGAAGTAAAGAAGAAAGCACATTGAGACTGGTAGGAAGGGCAGAGGCATGGAACAGGCTGGTCAGGCACCAATGTGGGCCATTTCTTTAATCCAGAGGGAGATTGTCCTGTGTAGGATGCCGCAATGAGTAAGGGGTCCCAGCCCCACATCAGACCCCCTTCCCATGGTCCGAGAGCTGGGAAGAGAAGTCCCCATAACTTCAGGCTGTAAAAAACAGCAGAGATTGTGGCTGAGGGGCAGGGAGGCTGCTGGAGACCCAGGTATCCCTCTTAAAGGGTCAGGCAAACTTACTCATATTTGCTTTCTCTAAGCAACAGCACCAGCAGGTGTTGGGAAACTGGATTGTCTGGCATCAGGGCAAAAACCCAGGGGTGGCTTTCTACCTGACAGAAGTGCTCACAGGGGTCATTGTTCCTATGCCAAGACTTATCCTGTCCCAGGGCTGGCTGGCAACTCTGTCTGAGTTCCCATCAACCTGGAACACACTGTTTGCTCCACTCTGGTGATTCCCTGAGACCCAGCCCCATTCAATTTGCAGCATGCTGTTTGCAGAAGCTTTTCCATATGAATGATCTGCCCTGGCTCAGGCTTCAGAATTTGGGAAAATCTCTTAAACAAGCAGCAGCTGGGCCCAACGTGCCCCAAATCTAACAATAAAAGGTTCCCAAGACCCATAACAAGCACTGGCATGCATTGATTCATAGATGGGCCTCACCTGGGCACTTCCAAACCTCATACAAATAAGAGGAAGGGCCAAAACCAGTTTGGCTCAGTGGTAGAGCATCGGTCTGCGGACTGAAAGGTCCCAGGTTCGATTCCACTCAAGGGCATGTATACTGGTTGTGGGCACATCGCCGGTAGGGGGTGTGCAAGAGGCAGCTGGTCAATGTTCCTCTCTCATCGACGTTTCTAGTTCTCTATCTCTCTCCCTTCCTCTCTATTAAAAATCAATAAAGTATATTTTTTAAAAAATAAATAAGAGGAAAAAGCAGACCTCTCTATAGTCTCTGCCAGGTGGCCCCAGACAGCACTAATTTTGACCCTCCCTAGAGACCCAAGAGCCAGTGAACCAAGCTTCAGACCATACCAAATTACAACTCTATGCATTCGCAAGTGACACACTCAAGGGGCAGACTCAGTGAGCACCAGAGTCCTACTTAAGCAAGTCCTGTTCCATATGAGTGTCTCCTGCATAGCAGCTCTCCAACTGTAATAGCATCCGTTCCTCACAACCAATTGATCTGGAGGTCAATTCCCCCAGTGACACCAACAGCAATCAAGTCTCAGGTATAAGACTGGGTGCACACCCCACAAATGGACACACTTAGAGTGCCCAGCTCAGGTGACTATGGAGGGTAATCCACTGGGCCCTATAGGATACCTCCTACACAAGGCCACTCTACCAGCTCAAGGAAACATAGCAGCTCTACCCAATACATAGAAACAAACACAGTCAAAATGTGGAGACAAAGAATCATGTCACAAATGAAAGAAACAGAACAAAGTAAACTACTGGATACAGACTTCAAAACAATGGTTAAAAGGTTACTCGTGGATCTTCAAGAGTCCTTAAAGGGACTTGGTGAGACTTTCAAGGATCTTAGTGAGAATTTCAAAAACATTGGAGGGAAAATGTCAGAAATTAAGCACACACTAACTGAAATAAAGAATAACTTACAGGAATTCAACAGCAGAAGATTCCAAGAATCAAATCAAATCAATGATGTGAAATATGAGGAAGCAAAAAACAACCAATCAGAAGAGTAAAAAGAATACAAAACTATGAAGATAGTGTAAAGAGTCTCTATGGGATAACTTCAAGCATATCAACATTCATTTCTTGGGGTGTCAGAAGGAGAAGAGAGAGAGCAAAATATTGAAAACCTATTTGAAGAAATAATGACAGAAAACTTTCCCTATCTGGTTAAAGAAATAGACTTACAAGTCCAGGAAACACAGAGTTCCAAACAAGAGGAACGCAAAGAGGCCTGCACAAAGGCACATCATAATTACAATGCCAAGGGTTAAAGACAATGAAAGAATCTTAAAACCAGCAAGAGAAAAGCAGTTAGTTACCTACAAGGGAGCACCCATAGGACTGTCAGATGACTTCTCAACAGAAATTTTACAAGCAAGAAGGGAGTGGTGAGAAAAATTCAAAGTGATGAATAGTAAGGACCTACAACCAAGATTACTCTACCCATCATTTAGAATTGAAAATCAGGTAAAGAGCTTCACAGACAAAAAAAAAGCTAAAGGAGTTCATCACCACCAAACCACTATTACATGAAATGTTGAAGGGTATTCTTTGTTTTTTAATCTTTATTGTTGAAAATATTACATATGTCTCCTAATTTCCCTCATTAACCTCCTCCACCCCACCCCCATGTCCTACCCCAGGCTTTCACCATCTAATTGTCCATGTCCATGGTTTATGCATATATACATATATGGTCTCTGATTGATTACCTCCCATCCACCCACATTTTCCCACTTCCCTCTGAGAAATCACATTCTTTTCCATGCTTTCATGGATCTGGGTCCTCTCTGTTCATCAGTTTATTTTGTTAGATTCCACATATGAGTGAGATCATGTGATATTTATCTTTCTCTGACAGACTTATTTCATTTATCATGATACTCTCCAGGTCCCTCCATGTTATCTCAAAGGTAAGAGATTCTTCGTTATTACTGCTGCATAGTATTTCATGGTCTAAATGTACCACAGCTTTTTATCCATGGGCATTTGGGTTGTTTCCAGATCTTAACTATTGTAAATTGTGCTGCTAGGAACATAGGGGTGCATACTTGTCATTTGTTAACTTGTTGATACTAGCCATTCTGAAAGGTGGGAGGTGATACCTCATTGTCATTTTAATTTGCATCTCTCTGATGATCAGTGACTTTGAGCATTTTTTCATATGTGTCTTGGCCATCTGTATGTCCACTTTGGAAAAGTGTCTACATAGGTCCTTTGCCCATTTTCTTATTTAATTGTTTGTCTTTTGTTAAGTTGTATGAGTTCCTCATATATTTTGGATATTAACCCTTTATCAGATGTATCATTGTCATATATGGTTTCCCATAGAGTGGGCTCCTTTTATGTTTTGTTGATGGTTTCTTCTACTGGGCAGAAACTTTTTATTTGGATGTAGTTTCATTTGTTTATTTTCTCCTTAGTTTGTCTTTGCCCTAGGAGGTGTATCCCTAAACATATTGCTACAAGAGAAGTCTGAGATTTTGCTGTCTATTGTTTCTTCTGGGATTTTTATTGTTTCCCAACTTATGGAGTCTTTTATTTATTTTGAGTTTATTCTTGTGTATGGTGTAAGATGGTGGTCTAGACATTGTTTGCATGTATCTGTCCAATTTTCTTGAAGTGTATTTTTTAAGAAGAGGAAGGAGAAGCAGAATAAAAAATGATTAAATGGTGCCAAAACCTGTTTGGCTCAGTGGATAGAGTGTTGGTCTGCGGACTGAAAGGTCCCTGGTTCAATTCTGGTCAAGGGTATGTAGGCACATCCCCAGTAGGGGGTGTGCAGGAGTCAGCTGGTCAATGATTCTCTCTCATGATGTTTCTAGCTCTCTATCCCTCTCCCTTCCTCTCTGTGAAAAAAATCAATAAAATATATTTTTAAAATAAAATAAAATGGCAATAAGTACATATTTACCAGCAATTGAATCTAAAAATGAAAAAAAAAAATTGAGCAAGAAATATAATGAACAAAATAAACTGGTGAATAAGAATCAGAGGAAAGGGAGAAGTGGGTGTGGGAAGAGATTAACCAAAGATCTTATTTGCTTATATGCATTAAAAAGGGACACTGACAATAGGGTGGTGAAGGCCTGGGGTGGTTCCTGGGTAGAGGCAGACTATGGGGGGAGAGAGGGAAGGTATATCTGTAATACTCTCAACAATAAATATTTTTTAAAAATAATTATTCTTCTTTTGAAAAACAGCTTTTATCTTGTTAACGGCCTTAGTATAAACTGAATGCTTGACCATGGGCCACCAAATTACCATGCAACCTGACTTGTCTGTGCACTAGGGAAAAGGAAATAATCAGATATTTCCTGAACTGACCCTAGTTCCATCATGAAAGGGGTGTTATCTGACCACCAAGTCAGAAAACTAGGCACGGACAGAGGAACTGCATCATCAAGTGGAAACGGTATATACATGATATGGCCTGAGCAAGCCTGAAGTCACAAGTAAGTTACATGAACAAGTAGTTTGAATATCCATGGCCCCCACTCCTGCTACACTGTCCTCTCTTACTGTGACAGCTGTGGGGATTTCCCTACAATTTGTTGATGGAGAGAAACTTGGGCCTGGTTTATAGACTGTTCTGTGTGATATGCAGGCAATATTGGACAGTGGACAGCTGAGCTACTGCCCCTTTCTGGGACATCCCTGAAGTACAGTGTTGAAAGAAAATCCTCTCAGAGGGCAGAGCTTCAGGCAGCGAAACTAACTGTTCACTTTCTTTCAGGGGATAAAAGGCCAGATGTGAAATTAGCTGATGATTTAGCTGAATGTCAGAGATTTGAACATAACTGGAAAACTGGTAACAAAGAGGTCTGAGGGTTAAGCATATGATAGACTTCTCTGAATGCACACTATTTGCCTCAGGAAAAGAGGATTTTCATAACCAAGTGGATAGGATGACCTGTTTTTTTGATGCTAGTCAGACCCTTTCTGCAGCCAACGCTGACATCACTTGCTGGGTGCATGAACAAAGTGGCCATGGTAGCAGGAATGGAGGTTATGCATGGGCTCAGCAGCACAGACTTCCACTCCCCAAGGCCAACCTGGCTATGGCCACCACTAAGTGGCCAATCTGTCAGCGCAGAGACCAACCCTGGGCCCCTGACATGGCACCACTCCCAGGGTGATCAGCAGCTACCCAGTGGCAGGGTGATTACACAGACTACTTCCATCATGGAAAGGGAGTGTTTCATTTCATTTGAATAGACACTCACTCTGGATACAAATTTGCCTTTCCTGTACACATGCTTCTGCAAAAGCTACCATCCATTGACTCAGAGAAAGCCTATCTTACATCATGGTACTCCACATAGCATTGTTTCTGATCAGCAGACTCACCTCATGGCAGATGAAATGCAGCAGTGGGAACATGCCCATGGAAATCACTGGTTTTGCCATCCTGAAATTAGCTGTCTTGATAGAAACATGGAATGGACTTTTGGGAATGCAGTGGCACCAGATGGGTGACAACACCTTGCAGGATGTGGGAAAGTATTCCAGGAAGCCATATATTCTCTGAATATGTGATAATGTTTTTCCCATAGTCAGGATTCACAGGCCCAGGAATCAATTGGGGGAATGGGAATGATCTTTCTCATCATTACCTCTAATAATCTGGCAGCAAATTTACTGCTCCCTGTCCCCAACACATTATGCTCTGCTGGCCTAGAGGTCTTAGTTCCAAAGGAGAAATGCTTCCACCAGGAGATGCAACAATGACTCTTTTTGGACACATCAGGATTCTCAAGCTATCCAGAAAGTGCAGCACCTTGGAGAGTGCCAATCTCAGCCTCCTCCTTTCCTCACAGGGGTCAGAGGCTAGTGTACCAGAGATTGTGAGGGGGCAGCCACCACAGGGCCAGCTGCCTAGAATGGGAACAGGGAAGGCCACCGGCTGAGGCTATCCACAGAGGCCAAGGTATGTCCTGTTGTCTGAGTCCCAGGACCCAGGGTCATAGGGTCTGACTCATAACAGATGCTCAGTGAACACGCATTAAATGGCCCAGCCAGCATGACTCAGTAGTTGAGCATCAACTTATGAACCAGGAGGTCATGGTTTAATTTTCAGTCAGGGCACATGCTCGGGTTGCAGGCTTGATCCCAGTATGAGATGTGCAGGAGGCAACCAATCAATGATTCTCTCTCATCATCGATATTTCTCTTTCTCCCTCTCCCTTTCTCTCTGAAATCAATATATATATATATATATATATACTCATTAAATGGATGAGGAAACCACACAACAGATACCTGTCACCACTTGCGACACCCAGGTGGGAGCATGTTCCTTATAAACACAAAGGCATTGGTGTCAGCAATCTAGACATGTGCCCTGACTGGGAATCGAACTGTGACCTCTTGATTCATAGGTGGATGTTCAACCACTGAGCCACTGAGGCACATTGGCTAAGTTCTTGTAGTTTTTTTTACCCCATGGAAAGGCCTTTACCCCTTTTAGTTATCAAAAAAGGACATTTCTAACACGAGAGGTTGGAACACCCTTCATTCCCAGAAAACCATAGTATTCCCCATCTCTACCTTATGAATGACTTCTCCTGGGGGAGAAGCTAACTAGAAGAGTTCTTTCTCTTCTTACAGAGACATGCATGGTGCAAACTCTGGCTTCACCACCTCAGATGGAGTCAGGCCTGGGGAAGAAGAGAGTCCATCATGACCACAAAGGAATCAGGGGACAACTCCCTGTAGAGGGCCCCTTGGGAATGCACATGGATGACCTTTAAATTAATGTCAGCTGAGTCCAAGGTGACTGGCATGGTTGTCCCCCAGAAACAGCCTCCCAAAATGTTATCAGTACTGATTTCTTATCTTTATCCATGTGCTTGGAATGAAGAACAAATAGGACCTTGACTTACCCGGGTCTTGACATGCTAAATCCCAAGAATGAGGGAATGAATAGTGTTACGAAGCGAGTCCCCAAGAGATGGACCACCGGAGCCAATTTGATTAAGCATGCTAGAGTTTATTACAGATTCGAATCCGGGCTCAAACCATGGCTGACGCAGCAGCCGGCAAACACCCAGGTGAAAGCCCCGAGGGAGGGGCAGTCCCTCCAGAGCGCTCACACAAAAACACAGACAAACACACACCTACCGCGGCCAGTCAGGCTCTTCGGAATGGGGGTCCCTCATGGTCCTGGCTGGGGATTCCAGTCATGATCCCCAAGGACCACCAGGGAGCCGAGTCCGATGCAATAAACAAAAGAGCCATCTCTATGCTAGCATAGGCTATCCCACTCATGCCGGCAGCATGGCGGAAGAGAGCGAATATCGCCCAGTCCAGGAGTTTTATTCAGGTAGGTGATGTCACTGCCTCGGCTAACCCTGATTGGCCCCTCAGGACTAAATTCTAAAGACTGGGGACGGCCTGCAGGGTTGGTTCCCAGTCACATCTGCTTGACATTGGATGTGGCCCTATCTTGCCTATAATACAAAAGCAGAACTAAAGGTTATCTACAGTTTCTACCCCTGAAGCTACTGAGTCAGTGGGAGTCAATCTCCTGTAACTACCCTATTGTTTAAGCAAGCAATCGAAGGTAGAAGTCAGATAGCAAGGTTAAAATTCAAACAGCAGTTTTTACCCAAGTATGAGTGCTACCATATTTCAAATAGGACCTGGGCACACCCAACACTTCTTTGACCTTAAAGCCCCCTCTGGAAATCAATACATGCCCTGTGATGTCTGTGGTGGGTGGTTGACTATCTCTCCATCAAAGTGACAGCATCCCACCAGGATCCCAACTTGAATCTATTTCTGTGTCTTGGTCTCCTTTTTTTTTTTCTTTAATTTCCTTTTTTATTTAATACATTTTATTGATTTTTAACAGAGAGAAAGGGAGAGAAATAGAGAGCTAGAAACGTCGATGAGAGAGAAACATCAACCAGCTGCCTCTTGCACACCCCCCACCGGGAATGGGCCCGCAACCAAGGTACATGCACTTGACCTGAAACAAACCTGGGACCCTTCAGTCCGCAGATCGACGCTCTACCACTGAGCCAAACCAACTTCAGTTTTTTTCTTTAATTCCTTAATCCCCAGCTCCTCCACTCAGGAACCTGTCATTTTCCGTGTGAATCCCGGAAAACATAGAAACAGCCCCCACCACAACTCCCCATCACCGGGTCCTGGTGGTCTCCAGAAAACATCTCACCAGCCAGCTCATGATGTCCTGGGGAACAAGGGGAACTTCTCATGTAGGATGGGACAAGAGAACCCAGAATCTGTGTGGTCCCTTCCATCTCAGAGGGGCTGAGGGTCTCATAGGGTCTCCCCATCCTGTGGCTGAGTCTCCACGTGGAGCTTCTCCAGCTCCTTGGCCATGTACAAAGGCTTAGAGCAGATGTCAGACAGGGACACAGATGCGTTGGATGCAATGCCACAGGGCAATCTATGGATCAGCCCCATAGGCTGGCTTCCTCTCTAGAAACACTGAAGAGAACCCTCATGTGGTCCTTCCTTTGAAACTTGGGGACAAAGAGCTCCTCCAAAGACAACACATCCCCCAACAGGGGATGAAGTGCGGGGGGAGAAGGTTCTCATGACACTGGTTCAGGATTCCTCTGGACAACACCTGTCCTCTCACTGGCTTACCCTGCCCTGGATAGAAGTCAGGCAACCAGTGACCCACAGTGACAGGGACCTGAGGTGAATAGCTCTCAGCCTTGAGGTCAGAGCCCATCTCTGCCCAGGGCTCAGGGTCAGCTCAGGGTCAGCTCCCACCCTCTGGAGCAGGTCAGCATTCCTGGTGCAGCCCCTGACATTGGCCACTGGTCTCTTCTGTCCTCCAGGTGGCAACATTGAGACACACAGAGGACACACATGAAATTAACACATAATATGGCTTTGGCTAAGGAGTGGAAAAAGAGTCTGATTTCCATACCACAGAGCCTTCTGAGTTCCTCCCACATGTCTACTCTGTCCCACCTGTTCCTTTCAGGGGCCTAAGAGCACCTGCTCTGCCACAGGTCCCTATGCTGCTCCCCACTCCTTGCCTGGCATCGCCCATGAGCAAGGTAGGGTGACCACAGAAAATTCCCCCAGACAGACAGGACAAAGGCTGCCCAATGGTCAGGGAGCACATGGACAGTCTCAGCCACCAGACCCGGAAAGATAGGGTCCCCCTGAAGTTGTCCCTGTAGACCAGGGATCCCACAGCCACCTGACCTCCCACCAACATCTTTATTCCCAGGACACCCTGGAACTGTAGGGCCTTCTGGGACACCCAGTCCTGGTCTCCATCCCTAGAAGTATAGGCCAAGCTGGTGACACCTGGAGAGAAGGTAGGTCCCCTCTTCACTCATCACCCAGCGTGCCCCTTACCCACGCCCAGAGTACTCTCTATGGCCTTCCTACTGGGAGGAAATCCAACCTTGCCAGTGCTTTTGAGAACATGGGGAAGACCCAGTGCTGGGCTGGGTTGACTGTCACAAATGGAAATAATCCCCAGGTTTGGGGACCTTCAGGGTTATCTGTGTGGTGCTAAAGGACCAGGTGCAAGACCAAGACACAGCAAAAACCAATGCTGGGGTGAGAGGGTTGTCTTCCCAGCAAAAGGGGTCTCCATCAGCCTTGCTATTGAAAATGTGCTTCAATGCTCTTGCAATTATTAAAATAAATTTTTATTGATTTCAGAGAGGAAGGGAGAGAGAGATAGAAACATCAATGATGAGAGAGAATCATTGATTGGCTGACTCCTGTACAACCCCACTGGGGGTCAAGCCTGCAATGCAAACATGTCTCCGGGAATCAAACAGTGACCTTTTGATTCATAGGTGGATGTTCAACCACTGAGCCACACCAGCCAAGCTCTTGTAGTTTTTTAACAGCAATGTAGATATTCATAAGAAATGTCAACTGTAACATTAAGTTGTATTTATTAATAAACATTGGAGCCCTGGCCAGTGTGACTCAGTGGTCAGAGCATTAGCCCATGTACCAAAGGGTCAAGGATTCAACTTCCAGACAAGGGAACCTACCTGGGTTGCAGGTTTGCTCCCAGGCCCAAGTCAGGCATGTACAGGAGGCAACCAAACCAATTGATGTGTCTTTCTCACGTTCATGTCTCTCTATATCTCTCTATCAGTCTCCCTCTCCCTTCCTGCCTTCCATTCTCTCTCTCTCTCTCTCTAAAAACACAAAACAAACTAACCAACAAAAACACTTGGATGGAGGAAGAGGAGGAGGAGGAGAAGGAGGAGGAGGAGGAGGAGGAGGAGGAGGAGGACGAGGAGGAGGACGAGGAGGAAGCAGCCTTAGATTTTCATTTCTGTGTTTTGTTCACTGCTGGATGGCCAGCTTTTTAAAAGGGTTTGGATGAGCAGTATAAATTCAACAAATATTTGGTAAATGTGCAGAAAAGAGAGAGAGAGAGAGAGAGAGAGAGAGAGAGAGAGAGAGAGAGAGAGAGAGAGAGAGAAGAAGAAGAAGAAGAAGAAGAAGAAGAAGAAGAAGAAGAAGAAGAAGAAGAAGAAGACGACGACAGAGGAGGAGGAGGTGGAGGAGGAGGAGGAGGAGGAGGAGGAGGAAGAGGAGGAGGAGGAGGAGGGGAAGGGAGGGAGGGAGAAATGGAGGGAGGGAGAGAGGAAGGGAAGGGGGGACAGAGGGACGGAGGGACGGAGGGACGGAGGGACGGAAGGACGGAGGGAGGGCGTTTCACAGTCCAGTAAGATAAACCCACGCTGAGAGCTTGCCAGAGGAAGGGTCTCTGGTCCACCTCACATCTGCCTAGTCAGAATCTGCATTTCTAACCAGATCAGACCCTCCCTGAGCACAGGAGGGGAGCAGAGCTACACCACTCCCACATCATGGGTCTCAGCCTGGCAGGCATCCACATTAGCTGGCCAGTTGATGAAGCATCATTTCTACAGAATCCTGTAGGCATCACAGTCTTTACCACGTTCCACAAGTGATTCCGTGCACAATGGGATGACATCCCTGTGACAAGAGTTCCTTCCTGATGTCGCCCCAGGACTCCTGCTCTGAAACATAAACCAGAAGGGTTATGAGAGGCCCCAGGGGGCGCTGCTGTGCTCCCAACGTGGAGCTCTGGGGAATGCCCAGGACCCTGATGTTCTAGCTTGTGCTTGTCCAAACAGGTTATGCATGTGAGAAGGTGTGTCAGAGGTCAGGGAGTGGAGGTGGGGGACAGTAGGGGTGGGGATGGAGTAGAGTCACTGTGGGAAAAGGCAGAGGCCTCAGCAGTTCCTAGGGTCTGAAGGCAAATGAGAAGCAGGGGAGAGAGGAATTGGGGAGGGAAAGGAAGAGTTCCTGGCATAGACCCCGCCCCTATCCCCTTGACAAGGGAACTACTCAGAAGCCCTAAGAGACTCACCACGACTGGAAAAGGACAGCAGATCACCCGCTTCAGGAG
This sequence comes from Pipistrellus kuhlii, assembly GCF_014108245.1. NCBI lineage: Eukaryota > Metazoa > Chordata > Mammalia > Chiroptera > Vespertilionidae > Pipistrellus > Pipistrellus kuhlii. The sequence goes on along the minus strand of NW_023425538.1, from coordinate 833,763 downwards.
AGCATTGCCTGTGAGCGATTCTGAAGTGGAAGTTTTTCTCATAGAGGGAGGGACCATGGAGTCCCCTTCAGGCCCTGCTCCCAGACCATGCGTCTGGCAGGGGCTCCTGCTGACCGGTAAGGAGCGGACAATCCCTGGGGTGGACAGGGAAAGGGGAGACAGAGACTGGCTGTGGTCTCCTGGGTAGCACAGTGCTCTGAGAGGGGACAGAGGGCTTCTGTTTGGACCTGAGGGAGAGGACAATGGAGCACAGTAGGATGAGGGAGGGGGCTGAGCAGCAGGGCAATCCCATGATCTGGAGCTGGTGAGGGGCAGAAAACCTAGATCATGGTAGGTTTTACAAGTTACTCCTCACTGAGAAATAATTTCTGAAAACTGATAATTTGTGTCAGGGTGACACAAGGAAAACCTAACTAGGGGCACTAAGCGTTGTCTTCACCACCAACCGCAGAACTGGGTACATACACCCCAGCGGGTGCAGGACCCTGGGAACATTTATTCATTCACCTGCAGGTATTTGTAGCCTGTTGCAGGTACTAGGGGTGCAACAACATCAGACAAGCCCTTTCCCCCCTGGAGCTCATGTTCCAGGCAGAGAAGATAGACAAAGAAACAACCACAAGTGCCTTGTAGGAAACAGAGCAGAGACAGGTCAGAAAGTGAAAACAGCCTCTTTAAAGTGTCAGTGAAGTGTATTCCCAGAGCTGAGTAGGTGGGCAAACAGCTGGGAAAGTTCTCAAAACAGAAAAAAATAACAGGTTCAGAGGTGCTGAAGTCAAGGTGCTCTAGCTGCTGGCCTTGACCACAGGAGACACACACATACTCTGACCAAGGTTGAGAGATGAAGAGACCTGCTCAGGACCCAGGCCCTCATCTCTCCTTCCCAGAACAGAGCTCCAAATCTTGATCAACTTTTCTCTTCCCTCCTAGCCTCACTCCTAACCTTCTGGAGCCTGCCCACCACTGCCCAGTTCACTATGGAATCAGTGCCGCCCAATGCTGTCGAAGGGCAGGATGTGCTTCTCCATGTCCCCAACCTGCCTGGGAATGTTGCAGCCTATCACTGGTACAAAGGGAAAGTATGGGAGGACTTTAGACTTGTAACATATACAATACAGACTCAAAACATGACCTATGGGCCTGCATACAGCGGTAGAGAGACAATATACCCCAATGGATCCCTCCTACTCCAGAACGTCACCCTGAACGACACAGGAAAGTACGTCCTACAAGTCATACTAAAAGATTATGAAAACAAACATATATTTGGAGAGCTCCATGTATACCGTGAGTAATTGCTCTCTAACCTCTGGGTGCCAAGTGGGTGAACTCTACTTCACACACAGGGCTAAGAGCCCTGGACTCCCCTCCATCCCCCTCTGCATTACGTTTTGGGCATTTAGTGCAGGACACATACGGTGGAGACAAACTTACTAAATTCAGAGTTCCCTTCCCAGATTCCAGCCCTGCAGACATTCTCCACAGAGAGAAAACCAGTCTGATGGGAGTGACTCAGCAGAGGAAGACCAGTCTTACCCCAGGCTCCTAGGCCCCTCCCATGACCATGACCCTGAGAAAGATTATGCAGGGCATGAACTGACTGGCCCCCCGGATCCTCACAGAGCTCAGAAAAAAAGGGGCAGCCCCTCCCCAGACATCAGTCCCAGGGCTCCTGACTCCAGGGTCCCTGAGGAGCCTGTCAGGTTGGGTTTGGTCTGTGGCAGGGTTGACTGGGAGCATCAGTTTCCCAGGTACCCAAGTCACAGGCTCCTGAGCTGGTTACCAGCCAGAGCTCAGCCTCAAGAGCCACGTCTGGGCAGGGATGGAGCCTGGTCCTTCACCTGAGACCATGTGAGGAGAGCAAATGTGGACTGGTTCCCAGGCCATTAGCCAACTGCCCTGGGAGACATAGCAGAATCCAGAGGAAGGTCAGCATCCCCAAAGAGGAAGAGAAGATGCTCCTGGCAGCTCCTGTCTACCAAGGATCTGGCAAGGGAGTCCTCTCTCATGGACAAATAACAGATGATGTTAACTTGGGAAGCTCCTCTTTTCCTAACTTTAAGTCAGTAAATGGCAAAAGATTTAAGGTTCATTCAAAGACAACATGGCAAACATAAGACCATTTACCATTTATTCTGTTTTATTCAGGGGAAACTGAGTTACAGGGGAATACAGCACTCAATCAGAGTCACGCACACTATAACAGGCCAATCAGAATCATTCCAAGGTCTTTCTGCAGTTAACAGCCCATCCTCACCTCCACTCCAAGGGCCTTATTATGCATTTGTAGACCCTGAAACCAACTATTGCTTCAGATCCTTTCTTCTTAGGTGTTCCCAACACTGAGGGAGATAGTCTGGTCTGAGAAGTGATAACAAATGGAGAATTGTTCTGCTTTTTATTCTAAAATCAAATTACCTGCAATAATATTCAGAGTCAGTAACATTCAGAGTCAGTACTGGGAACACCTAGGTCCTCCCCTCAGGTGGCCTGGAAACCACTTGTTTCCTGATGTGTTAGTATCACTGCCACTAGGTATAAAGGGAAGGACTTTGCCTTCTCACTCCTCACTCTACACCTGCATCCAGCTCAGGGACAAACAGGTAACACATACCCAATTGCTTGTAATGAAGTAGTAAATAATTGTGGTCAAGAATGAATGGTAATGTCTAAAGAGACTGGAACCTGGATGCAGAGTTCCAGACCCATGTTGCATTCCTCTAACCACCTGTCCCTGAATACCTCCCTTGCCAACTGCCCCCAAAAGCCAAGCCTCATGGTGACTGGGTCTGTTCCCCTGTGGAAGGTTGTTCCAGCCTACACTGGTCCTGCCTTGGGATAGAGGTGGGACTTTGGTCTCCGGGGTCTTTGAAATCACCTGTGACCTGTGCTGCTCACTACCAATCACATTTATGGGACTCTATACACATTCCATTATCCTCATCTGTCTCCTCCTTCACTCCAGCCACACTGCCTTACTCTGCTCTGCTTTCCCCACTCTGCAGTCTCCCCAGATTGTCCTGCTAACACCTGTGTCCAGACCCACCCTCCCAGGCAATAGCAGAGGACACAGAAGTCGGGAGGAGCAGCAGCCTCAGTTCCATCATCAGTTAGTTTCTCAGGTCACCAGGAGAAAGAGTTTCTGCTGGGCTCCAATCATGGCTCTTTTCCCTCTCTCTCTCTCTCTCTCTCTCTCTCTCTCTCTCTCTCTCTCTCTATATATATATATATATATATATATATATATATATATATATATATATATCCACCCTCTCCCACCCCCCATGAAGCCAAGAGGGACAGGTCGCATGACAGAGACATGGGAGTCAAAGGCAGAAGGACAGGTCTCAGTCCCCAAAGCTCATGTTCACACTTCACCCCTGACTCATGCATGAATCACCCTCCTCCTGGTGTGAGGCTGCCATTCCTCCCACTGGCTCACGACACCTTCCCAGGGTGAGCCTGGTGCCCCTGCACCATCTAACTGTTTCACTGACTTTTTCATAAATGTGCTCTCATGATGACACTTTGACCACAGGATGGGATCCTCTCAGATTGTGAGATCCACAGCTACTCTGCTTTCTCTGAGAAGCTGACCATTTGAATGAATTTGACTAAACTCCACGTTTTTCCTCAGTTAGAAAGAAAGGAAGAGCACATGCCACATACCCTTGTAGGGGCTCCTCCCCATCTGCCTGACTGTCCATAGAAACAGAGAGGGATCTTTTCCCTAACTTGACTAACATGCCACATGTGCTTTCTACCAATATGGTTTCATCCCTCCCTTTATATAGCAGAGACACCTGGGATCACCCCTGGGACACATCTGTTCCCTTAGCAGGACTCACCTTCTCTCTATCCCAGGGAGTCCCTCATTTCAAACCCACTGTGGCATCTTCCTTTGGTAACAGTATGACCCAGTTGGATGGCAGAACTTGGTCTATGACTTTAAGTGCTCTTTGGGCATGAGTGAATCTTTTCACATATTCTTTCACAGTTTAACTCAAAATCTATCTCATAACTGCCAAACACAAATGGTATATAAAGGGCTATATTTTCTTTTTTCTTTTTTTTCTTTTTTTTCCTTTTTTTTTTTTTGAAATTATGAATGAATTTAATTTCAGTATAATTAAGACAAAAAACAGCAACTAATTTGTCACCTTGCACAGAAATTTAACAGAAGAGGTTTAAACTTATTTATTTGCCAACATTTTCTTCATAGCATAGATATAGCTAGAATCAAATCTATCTCAAAAGTTTAGGACATTCTCTCCCTTTTATTAATACTCAATGAGAAACAACACTTAGAATAAAACTTTTCCATAAATAAGGGATAGTAATATCCACAAGGTAAGAAATGATGAACTAAGTACGAGGCTGTTTTATTATGGCCTTCATTTTATCGTTATAAACCTGGTTTAAAAATCCTGGATTTTTTTCCTCCAGACATTCAGAAATCATATTTTTTTATTTTTCATTATAGTTCTCTAACCTTAATCTCCTAACATGTTCCAGTGCATTATGTGAGTGCTCAATCAAAGAAGTTAGGTTGTTCTCCACAACTGGCTCTCTCCTAAAGGTCAAAACCGACAGCGCCAGCCCTGGCCGAGCTCCGCGAACTGCCCATGGCTTGAAGTAAATTTTTGTGGGGATTTTTTTTTGTTTTTTTAGTGATATTTTTCGGTGGAGTCCTATCGGCGATAGACGGTCGGACAGGTTATCCCATCTCTCGCGCTAGATTGACGGGCTCAGGCAGCACTCGAAAATGGCCAGGGCTATATTTTCAACAAGTTCATGCTACCCCACCTCCACAAGCCCCCCTTCTGCAGGTGCTATTGTCTGAGTGTTGAGGAAGGATCCCTGCCCTCTGCAGTGGCAGAAAGGACATTACAGACCAAGGGCAGAGAGCCTGGCTCTGCTGCCAATGCCAGCCAGCTCCCACCATCCCTCACTCTTTTCTAAATCATTCCTGGACTTGCCTCTGCCCTTTCTGGGGTCACTGCCTCATGTCAACCACCAGCGAACTCATGGGCAGACAGCCACATCTCATGGCCCAGCAACCTGAGTTCTGAACTAACAACCAGACTTGCTTCTGCTCTCCCGTGTATTGTTTCTTTTTCTTTTCTTTTTTTAAATAAATCTTTATTGTCCAGATTATTAAAATGTTCCCCTTTTTTTCTCCCATAGCTCCCCTCCAGCCGATCCTCTCCCCCCTCCCCACAACCAATGCCCTTATGCCCCACCACTGTCCTCATCCTAGGTGTAAGATATTTTTCCAATCTCTTGCCGCACCCCTCACACCCCTTTGCCCCCAAGAATTGTCAGTTCACACCCTTTCTATGCTCCTGATTCTATTATATTCACCACTTTATTATTCTGTTATCAGACATTTTATTCACTTGATTTTTAGATTCACTTGTTGATAGATATGTATTTGTTGTCACTTTGTTATTCATAATTTTTATCTTTACCTTTTTTTTCTTCTTCCTCTTCTTAAAGAATACCCTTCAGCATTTCATGTAATTCTGGTTTGGTGGTGATGAACTCCTTTTGTTTTTTTCTAATCTGTGAAGCTCTTTATCTGACCTTCAATTCTAAATGATAGCTTTGCTGGGTAGAGTAATCTTGGTTGTAGGTTCTTGCTGATCATCACTTTGAATATTTCTTGCCACTCCCTTCTGGCCTGCATAGTTTCTGTTGAGAAATCAGCTGACAGTCTATGGGTACAACCTTGTAGGTAACTAACTGTTTTTTCTCTTGCAGCTTTCTAGATTCTCTGTTTGTCTTTTGCCCTTGGCATGATATGTCTTGCTGTGGTCCTCTTTGGATTCCTCTTGTTTGGGGTTCTCTGTGCTTCCTGGACTTGTAAGTCTATTTCTTTCACAAGGGAAAGTTTTCTGTTTTATTCATATTGAGAAATCCTTTAGATTGAAACTTCTGCAGGTCCTAGGATCATGAAGACTGGTTGGACTATATTCTCTAATAAGTTACTTAACAAAAGAGAAATGCCTTCCATCTCAGTGTGTAGCCACCATACCAGAGGGGGGTTGTAAGCATTTAGAAAGTCACAAAAAGGTCTGGGAAAGAGTCACACAAAAGTCAATGGGTAGCCCTAACCACTGGTGCTCAGTGGTTAAAGTATCAGCCAGCACACCGAAGCATCTTGGGTTTCATTCCCAGTCACAGGCATGTTTCAAGTTGATCCTGTCCCAGTCAGGGCATGTGTAGGAGGCAACCAATCCATGCATCTCTCTCAGATTGATGTTTCTCTCTCTTTCTCTCGCCACTCTTCCACTCTCTAAAAATCAATGGATAAAGATATCCTCGGTTGAGGACTTAAAAATAAAATAAAATAAGATAAAATAAAATAAAATAAAATAAAATAAAATAAAATAAAATAAAATAAAATAAAATGAGGGAAGAAAAAGAAGGTTAATAGGTAAATTCCACCTGATCATGAAGATATTGGACATTCGGTCTGAGAAGAGGTTCCTGGTGTGGATACTATAGATGTCCAGGGAGACAGGTCAGGGGTCACCCTGAGGTGATCTGGATGGAAGAGGGGAGATATAGTTGTCTTCTTACAGAATGTCACCTGAACAAAGATCTTCACCCTGAGGTCAGAGTCCTCCTCTGGTGAACTTTACAGAGATCACTGTGGCCTGTGAGTGGCTGACATCTCTGAGGAATGAGCCCACTCTCAGTCAGTCATCTCCTCTGTTTCTCCACAGAGTCAGTGACGAAGCCCACCATCCGAGCCAACAATGCCAAAATCAGAGAGTCTAAGGACCCCGCGGTCCTGACCTGCCTCACAAATGACACGGGGATCTCCATCCAGTGGCTCTTCAAGAACAAGATTCTCCTGGTCACGGACAGGATAAAGCTGTCCCAGGACAACAGCACCCTCACCATTGACCCTGTCTGGAGAGAGGACGCTGGGGCTTATCAGTGTAATGTCTTCAACCCAGCCAGTTCCTGGATAAGTAACCCCTACAGGCTGGATGTACAGCATGACCCCTTGCGCCATCCTACCAATGGTGTGACAAGTGGACCAAAGACACAGGGAACATATTACAAATCAGAAGACATTATAGTAAACAGAATGGCAAATTGGTTAAGAGCTCAGTTTCTGACCCTGGGTCTGTCATTCACTGTGACCTTGCACAGGGTTGTGCAAGGGATTAATATCCAGGATATATAAATAACTATTAAAACATTTTAATAGTCATTTTTGTAGTCATTTTTTGTGGTCATTTTTATGTGATAAACTATACATAAATTTACCATTTTAACTATTTTAAGTCTAGAGCTCAGTGGCATTAAGTACATTCACATTGTTGTGCAATCATTACGACTATCCATTAGGAACTTTTTCATCTTACCATACTAAAATTCTGTACCCATTAAACAATAGTTCTCCACCTCCAAACCCCAACCCCTGGAAACCACCATTCTACTTCTCTGTCTATGAATATGACAATTCTAGGTACTTCATATAAGTGGAATCATCTGATATTTGTCCTTTTGTGGTCTGGTTATTTTCATTTAGCATAATATCTTTAAGTTTCATCCATGTTGTAGTGCATATCACAATTTCATTGCTTTTTAAGACTGAATAATATTCTATTGCATGTATCCATCACATTTATCATTCATCCATCCATGAGCTTCTAGGTTGTTTCTACTGTTTGTGTGTTGTGAATAATGCTGCTAAGAACAACAGTGTTCAAATCACTGCTTTCAATTCTTTTGAGTGTATACTGAGAAGTAGAAATACTGGGTCAAATAGTAATTCTTTGTTCAAATTTTGTTGTTGTTGTTAATCCTCTCCCTGTAATATTTTTCCATTGATTTTTGAGAGAGAGTGAAAGTGAGTGGGAGAAACAGAATCCAAGAGAGAACATTAATTGGTTGCCTTCCACATGCACCCCAACCAAGACCAGAGTTGAAGTCTGCAACCTGTATATGCCCTTGACTGGAACTGAGCCAGGACCTGTCAGTGCTCTCTCCACTGAACAACCCAGCTAGCGCTGTTCAGTTTTTTATGAACTGCCATACCTTTTTATGTGGCTGAACCATTTTATATTCCTGCCGGCAATGCACAAAAGTTCCCATTTTCCCCCAACCTTGTGGACACGTTGTTTTCCAGGTGGTTACTATTTTGTTTTCTTTTCTTTTGTTTTCTTTCAATAGTAGCTATCTTAGTGGATGTGAGGTGATATCTCATTGTATTTTTTATTTCTATTTCAAAAATACAATGAGATATTAATGATTAGAGATGCTAAGCATTTCGTATTCTCATTGTCCATTTGTTTATCTTCTTTGAAGAAAAGTGTATTCAGTTCCTCTGGCCATATTATAATTGGATTTTTGTTGTTGATATTTAATAGTTTTTTACATATCCTGGGTATTAATCCCTTATCAGATATATTATTTTCAAATATTTCCTCCCATTCCATGTGACTTTCCACTCTGTTGACAGTGTCCTATGATACACAAACTTTTTAAAAATATATTTTATTCATTTTTTTGACTGAGAAGAAGGAAGATTGATAGAGAGTTAGAAACATGGATGAGAGAGAAACATTGATCATCTGCCTCATACACACTCCCTACTTGGTATGTGTCCACAACCAAGGTACATGCCCTTGACAGAATCAAATCTAGGACCCTTCAGTCCAAAGGCTGACGCTCTATCCACTGAGCCAAACCGCTTAGGGCTATAGACAAACTTTTTTAATTTTGATAAAGTCCAATTTATCTGTTTTCCTTTGTTGCTGTGCTTTTGCTTTCCTAGCCAAGAAATCATTGATAAGCCTAATGTTAAAGCTTTTACACTATGTTCTCATATAAGAATTTTTTAAAATATGTTTATATTGATTTCGGATAGGAAGGGAGAGTGAGAGATAGAGACATCAATGATGAGTGAGAATCATTGATCCGCACCTCCAGCAGGCCCCTTACCAGGGATAGAGCCCACAACGTGGACATGTTTCCTGACCAGGAATCAAACCATGACCTCCTGGTTCATGGGTCAACAATCAACCACTGAGCCATACTGGCCAGACATTCTATATAATAAAGATGTAATGTGCACGCGTAACGACCAGATCACAGATAAGCAGGAGAACAAGGCAGTGGGCAGAGTGTTACTGGAAGGCGGCAGCGAGCTACTGGCACACAGATTCATATGCCAGGCTACTAGTCTTCTAATAATGTTCTATATTTAGATCTTTGATCCAAGTGTGACCTCCTGGTTCATAGGTCGAAGCTCAACCATTAAGCCATACCTGCTGGCTATATGTCAATCTTTATGCTAGTGTCACACTGTTTTTTATTACTGCGGCATTGGAGTAAAGATTGAAATCAAGAATGTGAATCCTCCAGCTTTGTTCATCTTTTTCCAGATTGTTTTGGCCTTTTGAGGTCTCTTGAAATTCCATATGAATTTTAGGGTGGGTTTTTCTATTTTTGCCCAAAAAAATGTCATTTAGGTTATTGATAGGGATTTTATTGAATCTGTAAATCACTTTGAGCACTATTGTCATCTTAACAACACTAAGTTTTCCAATCTATGAACACAGAATGCCTTCCCATTTATTTATGTCTTTAAATTTTTTTCAGCAATAATTTTTGTACTTGTTCATTGTATGTCTTTCACCACCTTGGTTAACTTAATTCCTATGTATTTTACTTTTTAATATTTTCTTATATCTTCATTGTTGAGAGTATTTCAGATGACACCCCCTTTTCCTCGCCATTGCCCACCTCCACTCAGATCCCACTCTGCCTCAGGCTTTCACCACCCTATTGTCTGTGTCCTGTTCCCCTCCCCGCTTCCCTCCGAGATTTGCCAGTCTCTTCTGTTTCCTGGCCTCTGGTTCTATTTATTCATCAGTTTATTTTGTTCTTTAGATTCCTTGTTCATTTATTCTATCTTTTTATTCAATTGGGGTTTTCTTGTCTGTTTGTTTTAATATATTTTTAAGTTTATTTCAGAGAGGAAGGATAGAGGGAGAGGGAGAGAGAGCGACACAAACATCAACTATGGGAGAGAATCATTGATCGGCTGCCTCCTGCATGCTCCCTGCTGGGGATCAAGCCCCCAATCTGGGCATGTGCCCTTGAATGGAATTGAACTAGGACCCTTCAATCCACATACTGACATTCTATCCACTAGGCCAAACCGACGAGTGCTCAATTGTTGATAGATATGTATTTATTGCCATTTTATTGTTCATGCTTTCTATCTTTTTCTTCTCTCACCCTCCTCCTTCTCCTTCTCCCCCTCTTACTTCTTCTTTAAGAAAATCCTTTAATATTTCTTATACTACAGGTTTGGTAGTGATGAAATCCTTCAGCTTTTTCTTGTCTGTGAAGCTCTTTATCTGACCTTTAATTATAAATTACAGCTTTGCTGACTAGAGTAATCTTGGTTGTAGATCCTTGCTTTTCATCACTTTGAATATCTCTTTTCACTCCCTTCTGGCCTATCACGTTTCTGTTGAAAAATCAGCTGACAGCCATAGGGGAGGGCCCTTGTTGGTGACTAACTGTTTTTCTCTTGCTGATTTTTAGATTCTTTCTTTGTCTTTAACATTTGGCATTTTAAGTATGATATGTCTTGGTGTGAGCCTCTTTGGTTCCTCTTTTTTGGGACTCTCTGTGCTTCCTAGATTTGTAAGTCCATTTCTTGCTGTTATTATTTCTTCAATTAGGTTTTCAATACCTTGCTCTCTCTCTTCTCCTTCTGGCACCCCCATAATGCAAATGTTGGTATGCTTCAAGTTGTTCCAGAGACTCCTTATACTACTCTCATATTTTTGTATTTTTTTTTCTCTTTGCTCTTCTGAATGGGTGTTTTTTACTTTCTCATATTTCAAATTGTTGATTTGATTCTCGCATCCTCTACTCTACTCTTGATTCCCTGTAAATCAATCTTCACTTCAGTTGCTGTAGCCTTCATTTCTGACTGGTCCTCTTTCATGTCTTTGGTGTTATCACTAATTTCTTTGAAATAAGTTCCTTGACATCTCACTAAGATCCTTGAAACTCTCATTCAGTTTCTTGAACATACTTATAACCATTGTTTTGAACTCATCATATAGTAGTTTGCTTGTTTCCATTTCATTTAGTTCTCTCTCAGGAGATTTCAGTTCTTTTCTTCATGACAAGTGTCTTTGTCTTCTCATTTTGGCTGCTTTCCTGTGTTTGTTTATATGTATTAGGAAAAGCTACTATTGCCTCCTGAATTGGTAAAGTGGCCTTGTGTAGTAGGTGTCTATAGGGCCCAGTGGCTCAGCCTCCCCCGTCACCTGAACTGGGTACTCTCAGTGCACCCCAGTGCGTTCTGTGTGCACTTTACTGTTGTAGTTGAGCCTTGATTGCTGCTGGTGTCACTGGGAAGAATTGACCCCCCAGGTTAATCAGTTGTGAGAACCAGCTGTGACTACAGCAGACACCACTATGGAAAAGGACTTGTTTCAGTGGAGCTTTGGTGCTCACCAAGTCTGTCCATTGAGTATGTCAATTGTGGATGTAGTAGAGTTGTAATCTTGTAAACTGTCCACTGGGTGTGCTGGCTCTGTGAGGTGCAAATTCAGCCATTGCTTGTGCCCTGCCTGGGCCAATCTGCCAAGAGGTACAGAGTGGTCTGCAGTTGGCTGCTACTTTTATTGGACTAGGAGGTACCCAGGAGAGACCAAGCTATAAACCTTGACAAACTGATACTAGTGTCTGGGCTGGGGCCACTTATCAAGAGAGATGGAGCACACTGAGTCCAGTTGCTACTTGTTTGAGAGATTTTTAGGAAAGTCTGAAGTCTGAGCCAGAATAAGCCATTCATATAGAAGAGACATTGCAAATAGCTTGGGAGGGGCTGCCAATTGGGTGGGACAGGATCTGAAGACCTCATCAGGGTGGGGCAAACAGTGTGGCTAGGTTGATGGAGACTCAGATATGGAGCTAGTAAACTAACTGTGTGTGGGAGGGGGAGGTAATGGGGGTTGCAGCACTTTTGGGGAGAAAGCTGCCCCTGAGTTCTTTTCCTGATACCAGACAATATAATTCCTTCCCGAATGTCCCTGGATCCTTTCAACATACAATACTTCCCAATGATTGGAAGTAAGTTTGGGAGTAAGTTCGGGTAAGCCTGTGTGCTGGCCTATTAAGTGGAACTGCCTGTGTCTCCAGTAGTCTTCATGTCACTCAGCCACAATCCTTGCTTGATTTTTACCACACGAAGTTACAGAGACATCTCTTCCCAGCACTGGAATCCTGGGCTTGGGATCTTGTGTGGTGCTAGGACCTCTTGCTCCTCACGGAGGCCTCCTCAGCCAAGATATTCCTCCCAATTAGAAACACACCACATGTGGGTATAAGACCAGCCCATTCCTCACCTTTACAACTCCTACCAATCACAGTGTTCTTTCTTCTTTAATCCTCTAGTTCAGCGGTTCTCAACCTGTGGGTCCCAACCCCTTTGGGGGTCAAAAGACCCTTTCACAGGGGTCGTCTAAGACCATCAGAAAACACAGATATTTACATTATGACTCATAACAGTACCAAAATTACCGTTATGAAGTGGCAACAAAAATAATTTTATGGTTGGGGGTCACCACAACATGAAGAACTGTATTAAAGGCTCATGGCATTAGGAAGGTTGAGAACCACTGCTCTAGTTGTAGAACTTTCATTCAGCCAGATTTCAAGCAGTTCTGAATAATGGTCATTCTGCGTTTTAATTGTAATATTGATGTGGTTGTGGGAGGATGCAAATACCAGCATTTACCTACACAGACATTTATTTGGATAAAGTTTTTATTCTTTTATCAATGGAACTTTCCTCATTTCCTTTCTAAATTTTTCATTGTTTGTATATAAAAACACAACTGATTTTGACATGTTGATGTAGTATCCTTCAGCTTTGCTGAATTTATTAGTTCTAACAGTTGGTTTTTTTTGTGGGAGGGGGGATCTTTATGGTTTTCTACATATAAGATCATGTCATATGCAAACAGATCATATCATATGCAAATACTACCTTTTTCTTTCCAATGTGGACGCCTTTTATTTGTATTTCTTGCCTAATTACTGGCTAGGACTTCCAATACTGTTTTTGAGAAGAAATGGCAAAATCAAGCATCTTTGTCTCTGCCCAATCTTAGAAAAGAAACTTTCAGTCTTTCACTATTGAGAATCATGTTAGCTGTGGGTTTGTCATAAATGGCCTTTATTATGTTGAGGTAGTTTCCTTCTATTCCTAGTTTGAGCATTTTTATCATGAAAGGGTATTGAATTTTGTCAAATGCTTACAATGACTAAATCTCCTACTGTTTATAGATTAATTCATATTTCCTATTTCTTTATGATTCCATTTTGTAGGTTTTGTGTTCTAGAAATTTGTCCATTTCATCTAAGTTATCCAATTTGTTGGTTTTCAAAAATTCATAACACTATGATAATTCTCATTTGTTATGTAGAATTGATAGTAATATCCCCATTTTCATTTCTGACTTCAGTGCTTTGAACCTTCTCTCTTTTTTTTTTTTTTAAGACAATCTAGTTTATAGGCTTATTAGTTTTTTTCATCTTTTTTGATGAACTAACTTTTGGTTTCATTGATTTTCTCTCCTGTTTTTCCATTCTGTATTTTAGTTACCTACACTCTAATTTTTATTATTCCCTTCTTTATGCGAGCTCTGAATACAGTATATTCTTTATATAGTTTCTTAAGTTGTAAAGTTAGGTTGTTGATTTGAGATCTTTCTTCTTTTTTAAAGTAAACTATTACAATAACAAATTTCTTGCACAAGATTCTTAACTTTCTGGGCCCCATTTCCACTACTGAAAATTACAATAACACTATCTGCTTCATTATATTGCTTTAAATATATATAATGTAATAATCAATTAAACCCTTATCAAATGCTACCTGCAGCAGAAAAGTTCTAAAAGTGTTAGCTGCTCTTATTACTACCATTATCATTAGCCTCTATGAAGTCAGGTGGTCCAAGAGTTGAATTCCAGATCCACCTCTTACTAAACATATGACTTTGGGTATATGCCTGGGTTTTGGGCTCAATCCCCAGTAGGGGACGTGCAGGAGGCCCCCAATCAGTGATTCTCTCTCATCACTGATGTTTCTCTCTGTCTCTCTGTCTCTCTCTCTCTCTCTGTCTCTCTCTGTCTCTCTCTCTCTCTCTCTCTCTCCCTTTCTCTCTCTCTCCCTCTTCCTTACTCTCTAAAACCGATAAAAATATATTTAAGAGTAAATGTTTTGCACTTCTCCCCAACCAAAGAGTAAAAAGCTTAAATTACTCTAATCAAGGAAATAGACTTGTGAAAGAAAAGAGCCACATGCTAACCTGACAAGCTCAGGGAAGGCCTGCGTGGCAGTCTTGCAAACCCAGAGACCTAAGATAACCACGAAAGATGGTTTGAAAATTAAATATCTAACAGGTTATAGTAGGAAGTCATGTCCCAGATATTTCAGCTGACAAAGATCAACTTTGATCTGTTACTGAACCCCTCTGCCTTCCAGCATCTGAGATAACATATCTGTGAGATGTCTGGGTAACTTGTACTTCCTTTTTACCCTGGACTCCTCAGGGCACAAAAAAATGGCCTCCAGACATTCCTCATTGTTATTGTTATCAAGTTAATTGTCAACTGTTAATTATGTTAGAGTATCCTGTAACCATCTCTGCAAAAGAAGCTCATGTCCATCATTTAACCTTTTTCCCTATCCCAGAGGTCCCCCCCCCCATTCGCTTTGTCCCAGCTCCCTAATCTATCACCAATGAATTTCATATAACTAACTTATGTCCCTTTCCTTTGATTGCAATATATAAATATAGAAATGTAACCCGCCATTCTCCGGAGCATTATCTCAATCCGTTGAGGTTCTGCTTTCTGGCGTATGTCCACAGTAAGGCTCAAATAAACTCACAAAAAAATTCTTTACAGGTTTCAATGGTGGTGTTTTTTGTTTTGTTTTTTTGTTAATAGACAGCAGAAATCCAATCAGTGCCATTTGCCAAACACACCCAAGGACAGATGAGGTTAAGAGAATAAATCTCATTTTGGTACATCAGCATAAAACCTAGAATATTCTATTAAGATCCTCCCCTAAAAACTCCCCTAAACACCCAACCTTTAAAACCCCTCAAAACTAAGGTTCCAGTGCACACTCTCCACACCCACAGGCATGCATCTCCTAAACTCTAATGGACCCTGAAAAGCTTGCAATCAGGAAAGTAATAGGCAGTGTTAGTTTATCCCAGGCAAACCTCCTGAACCTGTCCCCAGGCCCCCTTTTCTCTGACATCTAGATTCGTGTTCTGAAATTCTGCCTGCATGAACTCAAGAAGCCACACACTACGGGCTGTCCCGAGGCAGACCTGCTCAGGGCCAGGTCCTATTTCTGGTATCACGTTCCCATTGGACTGCTCAGTGGTTAAAGGCAGATGCTATGAAGTTCTCCAGCTTCAAATTCTGACTCTAGCACACAAGCTGCAAGGTCCTGGAAAATAACTACACCTTAGTCCCATCATTTGTGAAATGGGGCTAATAAAAATTCCCACCTCCTGTGCTGTTATGAGGATCAAATGAGATCATCTAGTTAGTGTTTACCACACTGCCTAGAAGCTCGTAAGCACACAATATTTGTTGGCTGTTAGTAATATTAACACACAATTAGTTATACTAGTTGTCAATTGAAATATACAGTAATTAGTAACTACACCATATTTGTTGGCTATTGGTATTTTACATGCCATCCTATATAACAAAAGGCTAATATGCAAATAGACCGAATAGCGGAACAACTGGAAAAAACAAACAACTGGTCTCTATGACGTGCACTGACCACCAGGAGGCGTCTGCTGAATATGGTGAGCATTGGCCATGATGGAATGGTGGAGCAGGTGAACAGGGGTGCCAGAGCAAGGCGGGACACCAGTCTCTGTCATCAGGGTGAGCCTCTGATGGTTATTGAAAATTCTTTGCTCCCTTGTGACATGGTCCTGCCCAGCATTCACAACTGCTGCCAGTGTCAGAGCCCTCCCTCACTCACTGCTGGTGCCTGGCACCAGTCCTGATCACTCAGCACCATCAGTGGATGCAAGTGATGGCTGCCTGCCCTGGTCACCCTTGAGGGCTTCTCCACCTCCCTATGTTCCTTAGGGGTGATCGGGACAGCAGCTGCTGCTCACACCTTCTGCTGGCACCAGCCCCGATTGCTCCACGCTGTCAGCTGATGTGAGCAGTGGGATCCTGGCTGCTGGCAAAAAGGGGACCAGGGGCTGCAGCGGAATGGGCCAGACGGGATATCAGAGGATGGCCTGAAACCTGCCTACCACAGCCTCTTAGCCCTAAATTGGTGAAGGAAAAAGTCCCACAAGTAAAGGAAACACATATAGTCCCAAGCAAGAAGAACCCAAACAAGCTCATGTCTAGACATATCATAATTAAAATGCCAAAAATTAAAGACCAAGAGAGAATCTTAAAGGCAGCAAGAGAAAAGCAATTTGTTACCTACAAAGGAGCTCTCATAAGGCTGTCACCTGATTTCACATCAGAAACTCTACAGGACAGAAGAGAATGGCATAAAGTACTCAAGGTAATGAAAAGGAAGTATCTGAAACCAAATTATATCAAGCAAGAATATCATTAGATTCTAAAAACGAAGGCAATTTAAAAAACAAACAAACTGATGAACAATATTAACTGTTGAACATAATAGAATCAGAGGTATGGAAGGGGAGTGAACTGACGATTCTTTGGGAAAAGGGAAGAGGGGCATGTTGGAAGAGACTGAACATAAACTGTGCACCTATGGGCGAGGACAATGGGGAGTGGAGAAAGGGCAGAAGGGGGCGTGGGAACCGGATGGAGGAGAGCAATGGAGGGGGGGAGAAACATTTGTAATAATATGAACAATAAAAATTTATATAAAAAAAAACAAAGTGTGGCCCACCAATCAGCAGTGACAGCATCATCCAAAAGTTTATTAGAAATGCAAAATCTCAGGCCCCAAAAGAAATCAGATTTGTATTTAAACAGGATCCTCAGATGATCTGTAAACACATCAAAGTCTGAGACACGTCTCTACAATGCCTTTCCATTCTAAAATGCAATGATTTCAGACTTCATCTCAACTGTCATTTTTCTAATCCTAATTCCAGCCCTCAGATTTGCCCACATCTAGGTAGAGTTCTTAGAAAATACCAGTGGGGCAGCGCTGCCACCTTGTGGTTATGATCAGTAAATGCACTTAATTTTCAAGCTCATACCAGTAAAGGGGGCGGGGGAGAGGGTTGGAGGGTGAAAGGTTGGTAGAATGGGTGAAGTCCACGATACCAATTCACAACCACCCACAATGCCTGGAAGTAACTATCAGACAGAGTTCAGCCTATATCCTGGAGTAATGTCACATTTCAAAGGGCATTTCTTATAAAACCTAATGAGATATAATATTAGTGGGAAACCAAGCTCTGCCTTGTAACCTTCAAAGCAAAAAATCACTGTGATGGTTATTTTCAGACATCCAGCCCCTGCCTGACCTTTGCCAGAAAACTTGTAATTTTCCAAGGAAAGTTACTTTACTGTGACAGTTCTCATTCTGAGCCAAAATGTGTCTGATGAATATTCACCAATCCTAGTCATACTCTCTGTAGGCACTGAAACAGGTCTGATACCCCTTCTTATAACAGACCTTCAAATATTTCTGAATAACCACCATGAATCCGTCCTTTCTTCCCTCAGCCATTTCCCAAATGAAATATTCTAAAATTCCCACACTCTCTTCCACTTTCTGGAAGGGAAGTGAAGTGTTTCAACCACAGGAAACTCCGAATCCTAAGAATCTTCTAACCACAGCAGCTGAGCCACAGGACTACCCATTTCCCCATTCTGGATACTGCACTTATATTTACTAATAGAAAGCCTAATACTGTACCAGCTGATTTGAGGATACTGGTTTTTCCTATTATGCTGCTGCTCAGTCATCCTACACCTGTGTAGATGTATACATTTTTTAATTTTAATTTTTTTATTGATTTCAGATAGGAAGGGACAGGGGGAGAGAGATTAGAAACATTAATGATGAGAATCATTGGACAGCTGCCTCCTGCACGCCCCCCAGCGACGATTGAACCCACAACCCAGGCATGTGCCCTTGACTGGAGTCAAACCTGGGCCCCTTCAGTCTGCAGGCCAATGCTCTATCCACTGAGCCAAACCAACCAGGGCCATTTTATTTTTTAAGAAATATATAACTTGTACTGGAGATACAAAGATGAATCAGACCTGTTCCCTGCCCTCACTGAGCTTTCGATTATGGAGAGAACATAATTCAAAGCAAGACCACACAGTTCAGTGAGAAATAATAGGAATAAACACAGACTTTTGGGCCCATTTGATAAACCTCTGTGAAAATGTCCATTTTGTGTTTTCTGGGCTCACTTTTGCTCATTTCAAGCTCAAAAGGGAAAAAAGAATGCAAATCCCCCGATGGTGCTTTTTCGGTCATGGTTGAATTGGACGTTTCCTTCTGGCTCATTCAAGGTACTTGAGGGCTGCCACCTCATTCTGGATGTCCTCTCTCCCCTGTTAGAGTTCACCACATTTGCACATGCAGCAGCCAGGCAGCTGCACAATAACAGAAATTCTAGCAAGTCAGGAAATGAGTTTTAGTCCTGTTGCTTTGAAACTAATTGATGCTAGCCTATGATATTGAACAAATGCTATCTTGTTTCCTGCACTTTAACTGTTTTTTTTTTTTTTTTTTTAATGGAGCTGTTGGGGAAACCAAGATAGTGGCATAAACACCTATAATGCGACCTCGCACAACAATTTCAAAACTGCAACTGGAACATTGTCCAGAACCACAGGAAAGCTGGCTGAGTGGAAATTCCACAACTAGAAGGAAAGAGAAAAGGACACTGAGACTCAGAGGAGCAGCAAAGGACAGAGGTGCAGAGACCTGTGTGCACAGAAAGGGTGGGCGTCTAAATACGTGGCTGGCTTACTCAAAAAGGAGGGAGACAAAGGCTCCCCTCTGCACTGAACTCTATTTTGGGAGAGATTTGGGAGAGTTACTGGGTGAAACTGGACTGTCAGGAAAAAGCACACTGAGACTCAGGAGCACCGGTACTCATAGGTACAGAGGCACAGTGTGTGGAGAGGTCGGGCAGCAAGCACTCATCTAGCTTTCTCCTGTGGGAGGGCAACAAAACCTTCTGACTGCACTGAACTCCATTTTGGGGTGAGACTTTGGGTAGCCAGACTCATTTGGGGAGAAACTGGACTGTCTGGCAGCAGGCAAAACTCGAGGGCAGCCTTCTCTCAGAGGTGCGTACAGCTATTGCTGTGGGACACTGAGACACAGGGGCCTCTTAGGGAGGGGCTAATGAGAAATCAAGGCTGTCTGCTCCACTCTGAGACTCTGCCCCATCCAAGCTGAACAAAGAAGCTTTCCCAGAGAAGACACAGCTGATCTTCACAGCCAATTGGCCTGGAGGTCAACTACCCCCAATGATACTAATAACAATCTAGGCTTAACTATAACAAGACTGAACACACAACCCATAAAGGTAACTGGGGAGGCTGAGCCACTGGGCCCTGCTAGTCCACCTAGCACAGTAAGTCACTCCATCAACTCAGAGAAGCAGCTAAAATGCTCTGCTAAAATGCGGAGACAAAGAGGCAGGTCACAAATGAAGAAAATGGAGGAAAGCAAATGACTGGATATAGAGTTCAAAACCACGGTTATAAGAATTTTCTAGAAAAGGCTGATAAATTTCATGAGACCCTCGAGGATATGAAAAAGGATCAACTAGAAATTAAGCATACACTGACTGAAAGAGAAAAGATTATATACAGAGACCTACAAGCAGAATAGAGGATCACAAGAATCAAGTCAAAGATTTGAAATACAAAGAAGCAAAAAACACTCCTCCAAAAAGAAAAATGAAAAAATAATCCAAAAATATGAAGATAGTGTAAGAAGCCTCTGGGACAACTTCAAGAATACCAACATCAGAATCATGGGGGTGCCAGAAGAAGAGAGAGAGCAAGATACTGAAAACATATTTAAAGAAATAGTGATGGAAACTTCCCCCACCTGGTGAAAGAAATAGACTTACAGGAAGTGCACAGATCCCCAAACAAAAGGAATCCAAAGAAGACCACGCCAAGACACATCATAATTAAAATGTCAAGAGCAAAAGACAAAGAGTATTAAAAGCAGCAAGAGAAAAACAGTTACCTACAAGAGAGCATCCATACCTTTGTAAGCTGATTTCTCAACAGAAACTATGCAGGCCAGACAGGAGTGGAAAGAAATATTCAAAGTGATGAATAGCAAGAAATTACAACCGAGATTACTCTACTCAGCAAAGCCAGCATTTAGAATTGAAGGTCAAATAAAGAGCTTCACAGATAAGAAAAAGTTAAAAGAGCTCATCACCATCAAACTAGTATTATATGAAATTCTGAAAGGTATTCTTTAAGAAGAGGAAGAAGAGGAAAAATAAAAAGATAAAAATTTTGAACAACAAATATGTATCTATCAACTAGTGGATCTAGAAACCAAGGGAATAAAAAAATCTGATGAATAGTATTAACTAGTGAATATAAGAGAATCAGGAGCATAGAAAGGGAGTGGACTGACAACTCTCAGGGGGAAAGGGGTGTGGGGGTGCGGGAAGAGATTGGAAAAAAATCATACACCTAAGGATTAGGACAGTTGAGAATGGGGGGGAGAGGGCAGAGGGTAAGGTGGGAACTGAGTGGACTGTGGCTAAGGGGTGGGGGTAGAGGAAAATTGTTATAATCTGAAAAATAAAGATGTATTAAAAATAAATGTAAAATAAAATAAAATAATAAAAAATAAATGGAGCTGTTCGGTGAGTGGGGGGGGGGGGGTGGAGATATATGTACCACTATGTGTAATACTTTAAACAATAAAATAAAATTTTAAAAATGGAGCATTGGATTAGCTATCCATGGGTCTATGTGTATAGTGAGAACTCCTCAGAGGCAGTATCACACCTTCTTCCTTTGGTAGCCACCACCTGAGAAACACTGGGCACTCATGCTTCCTGAATGTATGTATGAATAAATGATTGTTACTAGAGCAACATGAGTAATGGGCTCAATCACCAAATATTTCCAAATGTTTGCTAAGTACACCGTACAGGGGGAAAACCAAATAACCGTGGCAGAAGGGTATTTCTTCCCCACTTTCCTCTTCTCTCCTTCCTGGAGGGAGGCCTTTGTAAATCAGACTGTGTTGACACAATGTTCTGGAGATGGGCTCTAAGTAGTTGTCAATATTAACAAGAGAAATTTGTCTTAGGTGTGTTTTATATTGTGAAACAAACAAGAAAAATACTTTAAATTTCATGACTGAAAGTTTTTATTTTTTACTTTATTTTATTTTATTTTATTTTATTTTATTTTATTTTATTTTATTTTAAAGAAAGCGTTTGCCCTTGCTAGCAGGGAAGGAAGAAGAGGAAGAGGAGAAAGAAGAGGAGTCTGGTCTTGAGGCATAGGATCTAAGCCACCATCAGGTAGTTTTAAAAAGACAACATATCCATCTCTGAGTTCTGCAAGCATTTTTATAAACCAAGTAGGAAGGAGAAAGATGTAAGGATTGACAATTAGCTATAGACAAAGGGAAGGGCAAGTTCTGGGGTAGGCTCGGCAGATTCTGCAAGAAAAATGTCTGGCTCTGGCTGGTTTGGCTTAGTGGGATCGAGTGTTGGCCTCCGGACTGAGGGGTCCCAGGTTGCAGGTTCAATCCCTCTGTGGAGGCATGCAGGAAGCAGCTGATCTGTGATTCTTTCTCATCATTGATGTTTCTATCATTATCTCCTCCCTTCCTTATTAAATAAAGGAAGAAATGCCTGCTCTTGTGGATTGGCTCTGGGCAGAAGATTGAAAAATTCATATGCAAGTAAGCGGAGGCCCTGGGGCTCTATGGTGCTGGCAAGTCTCTCTTTTACATAATCTTAGAAATAGTCACCTGCAGATTAATTCCCAATTCCAATAGACAGGCAGAAATGTGATCAGTCTTTTATCATAGCTGGTGCACAGCTAGTAACAGGCTAACTGTTCAGTCTATCTCTTTTACTCTCTGGCTGCTGTAATTTTAATTTAGAACATCTCAACATTGTTTTCTCATCAATATCAATGAGTTTGAGGGATCTCAAGCCCACTTCTGTAATACATAAGACCATACATCCCACCCCAAGTCCCTGGAGAAGGAAATCAGCCAGAGTGAACTGAATGGGAGCCAGGACATGGGGAAAGCAGAGAAGTAAACAAATGAAGGGACAGAGAGAAAGGTCTGAGGAGGAGCTCCCTGATTCTGATGCTGCCTGGGAAAGTAGAGAATCCCCATCAGTTTCGATGTGTATGCATAAACACTCATCACCAAATTTTCTTCCTAGTAATGGATTGCACTTTCACAAAAATATCTCTCAATTCAACAAACATTTGTAGAGTACTCCCAGTGTATCAGGCTCTATATAAGTTCAGGCCCGGTGCACAAAATTCATGCATGGGGAGGGTTGTTTCTCAGCCCAGTCTGCACCCTCTCTAATCTGAGACCCCTCGAGGGATATCCTACTGCCCATTTAGGCCCAATCCTGACAGTCAAACATCCTTCTCACAATCCAGGACTGCTGGCTCCCAACTGCTCATCTGCCTGCCTTCCTGGTTGCCCCTAACCACTTTTGCCTGCCAGTCTGGTTACCCCCTAACTATTCCCATGCCAGCCTGATTGATGCCTAACTGCTCTCCTGCCAGCCTGTTTGCCCTTAACTACCCTCCCCTTCAAGCCTGGTCACCCCTAACTGCCCTCCCCTGCAGGCTTGATTGCCCCAAACTGCCCTCCCTTGCAGGTCTGGTCCCTCTCACCTGCCCTCTCCTGCTGGCCATTTTATGGCCATATGGGGGCAGGATCTTTGAACACATGGGGGCAGCCATCTTGTGTGTTGGAGTGATGGTCAATCTGCATATTACTCTTTTATTAAGTAGGATAGAGGCCTGGTACATAGGTGGGGGCCGACTGGTTTGCCCTGAAGGGTGTCCTGGATCAGATTGGGGGTTCCTTTGGGGTGTGGGGCGGCCTGGGCAAGGGGCCCATGGTGGGTTGCAGGCCGGCCACACCCCGTTGCAACCCAAGCAGAGGCCCTGGTATCTGGGATTTATTTACTTTCTACAATTGAAACTTTGTAGCCTGGAGCAGAGCCAAGCCTCCTGCTTGCTCTATGGCTGCAGCCATTTCTGTGGAATTTGTTTACCTTCTATCATTGTAACTTTGTAGCCTATAGTGGAGGCCTAGGCCGGCCAGGGCAGGTGGAAAGCTTGGCTCCTTCCATTCCCAGTGGAAACCCAAGCCTTCCTCTTGCTCTCTGTGGCCATAGCCATCTTGGTCGGATTTATCTGCATACACGCTCTGATTGCCTGGGGGGCGTGACTTGTGGGCATGGCTTGTGGGTGTAGAGGAGGTATGGTCAATTTGCATATTACTCTTATTACCATGTTTCCCCGAAAATAAGACATCCTCTAAAAATAAGACCTACTTACAGGTTTCCTTTTGAGTGAAATATAAGGCATCCCCCAAAAAATAAGCCCCCCCCCGGGCTCTGTCTCAGAATGAAAATTAATTTACCTTACCATATACAGGTAATAAATTTCCTTCATTTTCATATAACAATAAATGTGTATCTTATTCTTCTTCATGGAAAAATAAGACATCCCCTGAAAATAAGACCTAGCACATCTTTGGGAGCAAAAATTAATATAAGACACTGTCTTATTTTCGGGAAAACAGGGTAGATAGGATACACACACACACACAAACACACACACAGTCCCTGTCCTCAAAGACCCACACCCAATTAGTGTCATGTTCCTTCTCTGCACTTTCCTCTTCTGCCCTCCATCAACCCAAATCCTACCCCATCCTATGAGACCCAGCTCCAGTTCCACCTGACCCAAGCCACAGTGAATTCCTGCCACTTCTGAAATTTGGTTTCACTTATATCACAGATTTGATGAAGTGAATGTCATCTCCCTGGTTAGACTTGAGCCTCCTAAGGACAGAGAACATTGTTAGAATTTTCCAGAGAGAAACCACATCAGCGGTTTATATCAGACCAAGCTCAGGCCAAGCCCTAACCTTAACTGAAGGACAATCTCCACTGACAGTACAGCGCCTGGCCCCCTGCAGATAATTTATAAATTTTGTTGTAGCAAAGACTCTACAACTTGTCAGTAGGCAGGAATAATATGAAAATTGAGAGGTTAAAGATGATCAAACAAAAATCAAAAAGGAGCTGAAACCGGTTTGGCTCAATGGATAGAGCGTCGGCTTGCAGACTGAAAGGTCCAGGGCTTGATTCCGGTCAAGGGCATGTACCTTGGTTGCGGGCACAACCCCAGTAGGGAGTGTGCAAGAGGCAGCTGATAAATGATTCCCTTTCATCGATGTTTCTAACTCTGTCTCTCTCTCTTCCTTTCTGTAAAAAATCAATAAAATATATTTTAAAAAGTCAAAAAGGATTTGACTCATGCCTTGCCTCTTCCCTCCTCTTAGGTGAAATAAAGTCACACTACCTTTTCTCACTCCTGCCTGGGAGCTTCCTTGTTAACTTCCCCTGGGCCCCCATAATTACCAACCAGCCTTCAAGCCTGGCCTCTCCTCTTTCTTTGAGCACATTTCCTAAAGTCTCTGGGATGACTCAAGGTAAGTGCTATTGTTCGATAATCCTCAGTGTTTACTCTATGTAGTAATACCTCCTTGTTTTGCTTGTATTTCCAAATAAGGTGTGGAGCCAAGAGCTCCAGTGGTCTGGGAAAATACCTTCCCTCCTGTGGTTCCTGTTTCTCAAACCCTCTTGGACCTGAAGTCCTGAAGGTCTTCCATCAACCCAGCTCCCTCTCCTTCAGACTGGAGTAACTAAGCCACTTCCTGACAAACAACAAGGAAGCCTGGTCTGACCCACTGCTCCGGTGTTTCTGGCAAGAGAGTATAGCCTCTCCTCCTTGGTCATGTCTACTTCCCACCTTATATAAAGTGGAGGAAATTGTAAACAGAGTGAGGACAGGACAAGTTCCCAGGCAACACCACCACTATGGTGATACTGTGTGCCAAGGATGGGAGCGGGAACACACACAGGAGAAAACAGTCTATGTTCTCCTCTCTTCTGCCAACCCTGCATCCTCATTTCCTACCAGATATTAAGCTAGTAGAGTCTCTGAAAGGTATAAGGAAATTCAAAGGAGCAAAAAGGCTTAGGGAAGAAATCATAACACATTGAGAGGTACGGAGGTGGGAGGGAGGAGGGGAGGGAACAAGTATAGTTGCCAAGTCATCAGTTACTTCTAATGTTCTTAAGAATGCTTCATATCTTTTGTTTGGCCAATTTTACCTCCCAGATTCCCGTAAAGCACATGATCCAACCTGTTACCTAACAAAGCTAGCGTCACTTACCTGTTCTCACCCTCAAATGGGAACACTGGCCTAGGATTAAAGCACAAACTGACAAGCCAAATACAGTGGCCTGAGTCGTCGCAAGAAGTCCAGAGCCTCTATCTGGGAACCTTCCACACCTTCTTCAAGCAACTTACAGCAGCACCAACAGTCACAATGAAAGTTCTCATCTCTTTTCTCCTGTTGCTGGCATTAATGCTGATGTCCATGGTCTCTAGCAACCCAAATCCAGGTAAATAAAATTAATTTTCTATAAAAGTGGGAAGGGTTGCCGAAACCGGTTTGGCTCAGTGGATAGAGCATCGGTCTGCAAACTGAAAGGTCCCATGTACATTGGTTGCGGGCACATTCCTGGTGTAGGGTGTGCAGGAGGCAGCTGGTCAATGTCTCCCTCTCATTGATATTTCTAGCTCTCTCCTCTCTCTTCCTCTCTGTAAAAAATCAATAAAATATATATTTTTTTAAAAAGTGGGAAGGGGAGGCAGAGAGGAGAATGTAGGGGGTGGGGGGGGTCCTGCATTAAAATGTAGCTCCTTTTAGCTACAGGATTTGAGGTAAGTTTGCCTATCTCAATACCTATTTCCTTATTTACAAAAGGGAGAAAACTGGCCGAAGCTGGTTTGGCTCAGTGGTAGAGCGTCAGTCTGCGGACTGAAAGTTCCCAGGTTCGATTCCAGTCAAGGGCACGTACCTTGGTTGTGGGCACATCCCCGGTAGGGGGTGTGCAAGAGGCAGCTGGTCAATGTTTCTCTCTCATTGACGTTTCTAGCTCTCTATCTCTCTCTCCCTTCCTCTCTGTAAAAAATCAATAAAATATTTTTTATTTTTTTTTTAAAGGGAGAAAACTGTACTTATATCCAACCAGTGTTGTGAGTGTCAAATGATATAGTGTTTATGAAAATGTCTGAAACTGTAGCTGGCAAAGAAAAATTTTTTTAATTAGCTCAACAAAGATCTGGTCTCTTACATCTCCCCCAATTCCTCTTCCAGCAAAGTAATGAATTTTCCCACAACCAATCTTGGTGGCAGTGGTATAAAGGTGTTGAGGGCAGTTGTACACTTATAGAAAATAAGGAAGTCCTTGCTTATATTCTTTATAGTGCACCAGACAACCCACCAACAATTATAATGCGATTTAATGGCAAAGTAATAAACTAGAAAAATCATACCCCCAGATAGTATCTATATTTGAAAAGCTAACCATACCAATCCCTGTTCTAACAGCTCACCTTTTGAAACAGCTCTTGATTAGGGTTGTTTGTTTGTTTGTTTGTTTGTTTGTTTTTAAATATATTTTCATTGATTTTAGAGAGGAAGGGGGAGGGAGAGATAGAAAAATCAATGATGAGAGATAATCACTGATTGGCTGCCTCCTGAACGCCCCCTACTGGGGATCAAACCTGCAACCAGGACTTGTTCCCTTGCCCGAAATGGATTCTGAGACCCTTCAGTCCACAGGCCTATGATCTATCCACTGAGCCAAACCGGCTAGGTCTTGGTTACGGTTTTTTTTAAAACAGTTCCAATCATCCAGCTCTTAGCAGAACAACCATGCAGAAGAGCTCATCCTCATGGATGTTTCTACCTGAGAGTATCATCTCCCCAAGGGCTACTTTGAGTGAAATAGCTTTGTTACATACTCAGTCTTAACTTGGTCCTAAAATCAAGAGTCTAACTCCAGCTCTGGCCAGTTTTGCTCAGTGGTTGGAGTCTTGGCCCATGGCCAAAGGGTCATGGGTTCAATTCCCAGTCAAGGTCAGAAACCTAGGTTTCTTGTTCCCCAGCCCCGGTAGAGGTAGGTGCGTCTCATGTCTCCCTCCAGTCTATGTTTCTCTCTCTCTCTCTTTCCCCCTCTTCCATCCCTTCCACTTTCTCTAGAAGTAAATCAATGGAAAAAATATCCTCCAGTGAGGATTAACAAAATAAAAGAATCCGACTCCACCCCAATTTCTTCTTCCTTAGAGAGAGGAGCTTTCTGGAGGCTCCTGGGCCCCATGGCTTAGCCCACCATTCTGGAAAAGAAGGTTTTTCCATTAATATGACAGACACCAAGGTTAGAGTCCTCACCTAGAGTCCTCAGCCTGAATTTAAAGCTCCAGCCATGCCCTGGCCATTTTTGCTGAGTGGACAGAGTGTCAGCCTGAGGACTGAAGGGTCCTCGGTTTAATTCCAGTCAAGGGCTCATGCTTGGATTGCAGGCTCAATCCTGCAGAAGGCAGCCAATCAATGATTCTCTCTCATCATTGATGTTTCTAACTATATCTCCTTCTCCCTTCCTCTCTGAAATCAATAAAAATATATTCAAAAAAGGAAAAATAATTACAAAACTCTAGCCACAACCTGCCTTTCCAATCCACCCCCTCCACTCACTACCAAATGTTCTATGCTTCACCTAAACTAGTCTATTGTCTGTTCCCTAAAAAGGTCTTATGAGGCTCTAGCTGGTTTGGCTGAGTGGATAGAGCATCAGCCTGTGGACTGAAGGGTCCTGGATTTGATTACAGTCAAGGGTACCTAGGGTTGTGGGCTCAATCCCCAGTAGGGTGCATTCAGGAAGCAGAAAATCAATGATTCTGTCTCATCATTGATCTTTCTATCTCTTTCTCTCTCCTTTCCTCGCTGAAATCAATATATATTAGAGATCCGGTGCACAAAATTTGTGCATGGGGGGAAGGGGAGCCCCTCAGCCCAACTTGCAATGACACCAGCATCTCTCGCCCGGACTCAAGCCTGAGGCCCCTTCCCTCCCTTCCCCTTCCTCTGCAAGGACGGGGTGCAGATGCTGGGCTTGCGTTGCCAGGGGTGATGCCACGAGCATCCCACCCAGGCCACTATGGGCTCTGCCATCTATGTTACAGAGTAACAGTTAATTTATATATTACTCTTTTATTAGATAGGATAAAAGGCTAACATGTCCCTCCTACACTCTGACCCATCGCTATGACGCACAATGCAGAAGCTGCCATGATGCACACAGAAAAAAAACAGCACTTTGTACCTGGCACCCATAAAGCAATATTCAGCTTCCCCCAGTGGGACACAGGCCCCACCATCACCCTGGAGCGACAGCCCACTAGATCATAGCTGCCACTGCGAAGACCCCATGGTGCAAAATGCAGCCCATAGCCCAGCCCAGCCTGGAAACAATTGCTGTGGATGCCTGGTAATGACATCACGTAGCAATACCTGGCTTCCTCTCCCTAGCGACCTGCTTCCTTGGAGTTCCAGGAACATAGGAGAAAACATTTTACACTTCAACCAAATGTCTGTGAAGCGTTTTCCCGTGCCTCATCTCATTTGATCCTCACAGAGGTCCTGAGTAGATAGATAGGAGACTCAGTAGAATCCTATTTTCTTTTCAATAGCTGGAAAATGGAGATTTAGAAAGTTTAGAAACTTGACCCAACTGAAAAGAAGTAAGAAATGGTGCACCATAAAATTACCTGAAAGAAAATTTGGGGTGCTTCACTGGGCTGGAAAAAGTTTAGCTAAATCAGAAAGCAGGTCTAATTAAGCAAGTTTATTATATATATTTGACTATAATAAGTTGACTCACACATATGCACAATACATATAAAGCTCTCACTGGCGCCAATCTCATGCTTGTGTTTCCATCTGTCATTGTCGATCATGAATTTGGTTGACACTTTTATTATAGAGAAAGGGCAAATAGCGATATTAAAATATTTCTTCTAATTAATCTCCTTTCAATGTGCATAAATTGGTGCACCGGGCCACTAGTATCCTCTCTAATGGAGTGGGGATATGCAAATTGACCATTATACAATTACAAATATGGTGGCGACCATAAGATGGCAGTACCCAGTCCCCTCAGCCCCTCTGGAGTTTCCCAGTCCTTTCAGCCCCACTGTGGGGGTGGTAGGTGTGCATTGGGGCCAGACCCACCCTCAGCCCCCCAGCACCCCAGGGTCGGCCCAAGGCACAGGCAAGCATCAGATGTCAGCTGCCCAGCCATCATGGCCACCCATGGCTCAGGTAACCATGGCCGGCCGAGGTTTGCACTGCCAACAGTGGCAGCAGCAGAGGTATGATGGGGGCATCACCTTCCCCTGATTGCCAGGTTGCCTTCTACCCCTGAGGGATCCCGGACTATGAGAGGTGGCAGGCCCAGCTGAGAACCCCCCATTCCAGTGCATGAATTTTCATTCACCAGGCCTCTAGTGTGTGTGTGTGTGCGTGTGTGTGTGTGTGTGTGTGCGCGTGTGTATAATAAGAGTGATATGCAAATTGGCCATCACTCCACTACACCCACAAACCACGCCCACCATCCCCATGCACCAGCCAATCAGAGCGAACATGCAAATTAACCCCAACAAGATGGCTGCCGCCACAGAGAACAGGAGGGAGGCTTGGAGAAAGCCAAGCTTTCCACACACCCAGGCCTCCACTCAAGCTTTCCATACACCAAGCTTTCCACACACCCAGGCCTCCACTCAAGAATACAAAGTTTTAATTATATCAATAGAAGATAAATCCCAAGAAAAATGGCAGCAGCCACAGAGCTGGAGTGAACAGGCTGGGGTTTCCCCCGGTAATGGAGAAAGCCAAGCTTTCCACCTGCCCTGGACGGCCTAGGCCTCCACTCCAGGCTACAAAGTTTCAATTATAGAAGGTAAACAAATCCAAACAGAAATGGTGTCAGCCATGGCGCGATTAGGGGACTTAGCTCCGCTCCTGGCTACAAAGTTTCAATTATAGAAGGTAAATAAATTCCAGATACCAGGGCCTCCACTTGGGTTACAGGGGGTGTGTAGCTGGCCTGAAAATCACCACAGGCCCCTCGCTGAGGCTGCCCCACGGCCCAAGGGAACCCTCACCCTGATCCTGGACACCCTTCAGGTGTTGCATGCGTGATCCCCATCCCCAGTCAAGGCACATGAGTGAGGCAACCAATTGATGTGTCTCTCTCACATTGGCCTCTGTCTCTCTCTCTCTCTCTCTCTCTCTCTCTCTCTCTCTCTCTCTCTCTCTCTCTCTCTCTCCCCCCCCCCATCTTCTCCCTCCCCTCCACTCTCTCTCCAAAAAAAAAAAAAAAAAAATCAATGAAAAATATCCTCAGGTGACACTGCAACATTCTTACAAAGTAAACAAAAAGAAATTTGTTCACATACTATGGTTATCATTATATAAAGAAAATCATAAGCAAGAAAAATACCAAAGTACCAACAGTTGGTAAGAATAACAATTTCTTTTTTTTAATATATTTTATTGATTTTTTTACAGAAAAGAAGAGAGATAGTTAGAAACATCAATGAGAGAGAAACAACAACCAGCTACCTCCTGCATACCCCCAACCGGGGATGTGCCCGCAACCAATGTACATGCCCTTGACCGGATCGAACCTGGGACCTTTCAGTCCGCAGGCTGACGTTCTATCCACTGAGCCAAGCTGGTTTTGGCAGAATAATGATTTCTTTATTTGAACTTTTAAAATTTTCTCTAATGTAGTTATATCATATTACATTTACAATGAAGAAAGAAAAAGAAAAAAACTTTCAACGAAGAGATCCAAACAAGTTTCCTCTGGCTCTAATATTTTGGGGCTTTTCCCTGGAACTAGGAGAAGTCAGGAAAGAATAAAATGTTAGAAAAGTTTACATGGCAGGGGCTATGCCTGTTTAAATTACTTTTAACAGCATGTAAAAACATTTAAAAACCAGCACGTGAGGAAATGATGCAACACCCTCCTTCTGGTGGTAGAAAGGGCACAAGTCTGGGAAACAGGAGACCTGAACTGAACCAGATGATCTCTAAGGGCCCTCTTTATACAACCTATCCACTCACTTATAGAATAAATATCTACCAAGTGCCTGCCATGTGTCAGGAACATGTAACTGGATGACTACTTAGCTACTGGTTCAGAGTCTACTGGTTCAGAAGGGGGGAGGTGGGGAATTTAGTTTGCTAGGGCTGCCACCGTAGCAAAATACTGTTTCACGGTTCTAGAAGATAGAAGTTGTTTTGGTTTCTTATAAAGCCTCTCTCCTAGGCATGCAAATGGACCTCTTCTTGGCCATTCCTCTGTACACATTCATCCATAGTGTTTCTTTATGTGTTCAAATCTCTTCTTATAAGGACCCCAGTCAGATTGGATTAGGGCCCACCAAAAATAACTTCATTTTAACTCACTCCCCTCTTTAATGGCCCTATCTCCAAATACAGACATTCTGAGGTATAATACTAAGAGTTAGGGTTTCAACAAGAATTTTGAGAGGGAAACAATTCTATTCACAACAGATTTCAAACAAAAAACTATAATTGTGTAAAAATAGAGCTGCACTCAAATATGATGGTAACCATGTAAAGTAATAATTAATTCTGACAGCAATAGCCAAAAGTACTACAGAAGATCATTACCCAGTCTTGTTCTAGCTCCAGAACCTCCAGTTTATATATAAACCGTCATCCTTGATTGTCATAAAAAAATATTTTAGTTATCACAAAATGGGAATAAAAAAGCACCAGGTGCCAAAACCGGTTTGGCTCAGTGGATAGAGCATTGGCCTGCGGACTCAAGGGTCCCAGGTTCAATTCTGGTCAAGGGCATGTACCTTGGTTACAGGCACAACCCCAGTAGGAGGTGTGCAAGAGGCAGCTGATCAATGATTCTCTCTCATTGATGTTTCTAACTCTCTATCCCTCTCTCTTCCTCTCTGTAAAAGATCAATTAAATATATATATATATATATATATATATATATATATATATATATATATATATATATATATTTTTTTTTTTTTTTATTTTTTTTTTTTTTTAAAGCACCAGGTGATAAAACATACCTGAATAGAGGCCAAAAGAGGAATGGCTTTTGATCCAGGGAAGCAAAGGTAAATGTCATATTTTTATAGTTAGACTGGGATTAGGTATTCAAATACCACAAACAGAGGTCAGGTGAAGATCCTGATGGGTTTATAGAATAATCTGCTCCTTCCTTAAGTTATGAGGATTTTATAGTGTGTGTTTGGCTGGGGAGAGAGGAAGAGAAGATGGTTTTGATTAAGCCCCATCTCTGTCCTCTCTTCCATTCAGAAGCCATTCTTTCTCTACTTACCTCCAGCTAAACTTTTCTCTAGGCTGGATTTTCAACCTCAATTCTTTATCTGTTTAAAATACTCTTCTCTTCAGTACTTGAGTTAAAATACTCCTAGACCCCTAAGTTTAAAAAGGAAAAGAAATGGAACTGAACTAAACTAGATAGCACAATGCTGGAGGACCATTTCTGTTGGCCCTTGCCCTTTCCAGATTCTGGAAGTGAGCTGTTTACTTTCAACAGGGGTCGCCAGAGGACAAAGGGACAAACGCCAGGCTTCTGGGAGGTGGCTCCAGGAAGGTGGCCAAGAATGTGAGTGCAAAGGTCAGTAACTCAGTCTCAACAGTGGTACACCATCGAGATACCCCAATCCTCTCCCTTGAGTCCCTGAGACGAATGCAGAAGTTAGCTGAGCTGACTCACCCATTCCCCTCTCCACCAGCCCACCTCATGCAGAGCTAATACTTGTTTTCTTCTGGAGTCTCTTAAGAAGGCTGACTCCTCTCTGCCTGCCAACTTTCCCTTATTTTTTCCCTAAGAACCCAGGGCCACCTTCCCAAAGCTTCCTGGAAGCTTCCTGGATCTTATTCTCAACCTTATTTTACTTACAGGTAAGACTAAAATCAGGCAAAATGGCTTGCTCCAGGTAAAGCAGCTACTGGAAGATATTGCCCTAGCCAATTGCTCAGTAGTTAGAGTGTCAGCCCAAAAACCAAAGGGAAGGCTGACACCTATGTCTTATTCCTAATTTTTTTAGTCTCCCTAATGATATCCTGCTGCCCTCTCCACACCTGCCACTAAATTCTTGCCAACACAGACCAGGAAAAAAATGCTCAGAAATCCTATATAATAAAAGCCTAATATGCAAAGCCAAACATGCCAGGAGTTTGACCGAGAGCTCAACTGGGGGGTGGGAGGGCTGTGCAGGACCAGCTGGCCAACTGCCCAAGGCCCCTCGCCCCAGCCGGCCCTGCCACCAATCATCACCCGTCCCCCCCAAATCAGGGGCAGGGCCAGCCAGCCAACCTCCCACATTCCCTCCTCCCACACCTACCCCCTCTCCCCCATCAGCCCGGCCCAATCAGCCCCAATCATGGCAGGCCTGCTGGACCCAACCCATGCACTAATTCATGCACCAGGCCACTAGTACATTTATAACTGGATATCTCCACTGTTCCATGTTGACCCTTTTCCCCATCCCATTGTAGTATTAAAAAAGCAAAGATGGCGAGTAAAGTCCTACTCTACTCCCTACTCCCATCTTAGCAGCAACCTTGTTATTTCAGATTGGTTCCTGAGAGCTCCTAAAAGAAAACTCATGGCAGTGCCCAGGCTTCCAAAGAAGCAGTGTCCCTGTGATCATTTGAAGGGCAATGTGAAAAAAAACAGTAAGTTTCAAAAGAATGAAACTTCTTAAACCAGAGTCACTCGGTGGAATCAACTAGGCATGAAGCAGGGGCTGAGAACAGACAATAGAGGTGAAATGAAGACCAGGATAAACATCTCAGCACTTTCTACTTGTGGAGAAACAGGAAGAGGAAGAAAAGCAGGATACAATTCTCCTAATACTAGAAAGGTTTAACCAAGTCTTAGATTTTCAAACTTAGATTATCAAAGTAGAGGAAGATTGGGAACCTGATCAGTGATTTCTGAAAATGACACCAGAGTCACATAAGCAGTGTGGCTTAGTGGTTGAAGGTTGTTGACCTATAAACCAGGAGATCACAGTTAGATTCCCAGTCAGGGCACATGCCCCGGTTGCCGGCTCAATCCCCATTACAGGGGCATGTAGGAGGCAGCCAATTAATGATTCTCATCATTGATGTTTCTATCTCTCCCTCTCCCTTCCTTTCTGAAATCAATTAAAAATATAATTTAAAATAGGCAAAATTAAACTAAATTATACATATATATATATATATATATATAGAGAGAGAGAGAGAGAGAGAGAGAGAGAGAGAGTAAAACAATAAAGAAAATAGTAGCCAGGCCAGTGTGGCTCAGTGATTGAGTGTCGCCCTTTGATTCTGGATCAGGGCACATACCTCCATTGTTGGCTTGACCCACAGTGGGGGAGAGAGGATGTGGGAAGCAGCCAATCAATGACCCTCTCATCATTAATGTTTTTATCTCTATTTCTCCCTTTCTCTCTGAAATAAATAAAAATATTTTTTAAAAGTAAATGCTTACTATAAAAGTCAGGGGGAAAGAGAGAATAGTGATCAGAAAAGGAGGGGGATGATGCCAATATTCTATTTCTAGGCCTGGGTTATAGTTTCATGAACATCTGCTTTATAACTATTTATTGAACTGAACATATAAGTTTTTATGGACTCCTATATAATATAAGCCTATATAATAAAGCCTAATGCTTCGTATCCGGTCGTCCGTTCAACCAATCAAAATAATATGCTAATAATATGCTAAGGTCACTCAACCGCTCACTATGACATGGACTGACCACCAGGGGGCAGACAATAGATTGGTTGACCAGTTGCTATGATGTGCACTGACCACCAGGGAGAAGATGCTAACAATAGAATAGCTTGCTGCTGGGATCTGGCTGGTTGGGACTGAGCTAGATAGGCTAGACACACCCTGAAGCACTCCTGCAGTCCCTTCCCAGCTGGCCAACCTCCTGCATCCCTCTCTGGCCCCAATTATGCACCAGTCGCCTGGCCAGCACCTTCTCACAATCCAGGAACCCTCGAGGGATGTTGAAAAGCAGTTTCAGCCTGATCTCACAGGCCAGGCCGAGCTACCCCACTGGTGCACGAATTCATTCACTGGGCTTCTAATATATGTATAATATTTTGTAATAATAAAATATGCTGAGACCGATTTGGCTCAATGGATAGAGTGTCAGCCTGGGGACTGAAGGGTCCCGGGTTCGATTCCAGTCAAGGGCATGTACCTTGGTTGCTGGCATATCCCCAGTAGGGGGTGTGCAAGAGGCAGCTGATCGATGACTCTCTCTCATCGATGTTTCTAACTCTCTGTCTCTCTCCCTTCCTCTCTGTACAAAACCAATAAAATATATATATATTTTTTTAAAGATTAGTTTTAAAAAAAAATATTTGCTAAAGGTGCAAAGCAAAACAATATATACTGGTATGGTATAATCTCATTTTTATGTTTTTTAAGGATTTATTTATTCTTGTTGTTGTTGTTAATCCTCACCTAAGGATATTTTTCCATTGAATTTTAGAGAGTGTGGAAGGAAGGGGGAGAGACAGAGAGAAAAAGAAACATCAATGTGAGAGAGACACATAGTTTGATTGCCTCCCACATGCGCTCCTACCTGATTGAGCCAAATTGGCTAGGGCTCATTTTTTTTTTAAATATATTTTATTGAGTTTTTACAGAGAGGAAGAGAAAAGGATAGAGAGTTAGAAACATCAATGCCAGAGAAACATCAATCAGCTGCCTCTTGCACACCCTCCACTGGGGATGTGCCCACAGCCAAGGTACTTGCCCTTGACTGGAATCGAACCTGGGACCTTTCAGTCCACAAGCCCATGCTCTACCCACTGAGCCAGACTGGTTTCAGCTCGTTTTTATTTTTTAAAGTAAACTTAATAGTTTACATACAAAAAGATATGGGAGACTATATAGTAAAATATTAACAGCAGTTTGTTCTAGGGAATGGGGAGTGGAATTGGGGGAATTTAAATTTTTTTTTGATATTTTTTAAATTATTTTCCCCTGGATAGTCTTACTTTTGTAATTTTAAAAGCTCTCATAAAAAATAAATTTTAAAAAATTTTAACACTATTGTCTCCCCTTTATTTCCACCCTAGATCGCCAAAGGCACCACAGGAAGCCAAACAAGCACTACAGAGCCTGCCAGCAATTTATCAAACGCTGTCAGCTAGCAAGCTTAACTCTGCCTCTATAGGAGCTCTGAGAGCCCTCTCTCCCAATGAAACATTCTTAGTCAAAAGAGAATGCTCTTCTCCCACCTCAATTCCCTCTCATTGTCCCCACTCCCTAAATCATTCCAGGGTTCTCAAAAAGCATTTTTCCCAAGATTATTTTGATTATTGCTCCCTCTAGTGCTTTCTCTTGTGTTTTCCTGTACCCTCTCATAATTCAGGCTTCATTTAAACTTAATTACCTGAAAGAAATCAGAAAACCCTGACTCCCTAGCTGGTTCCATCTGACCTTAAATACAACCAGGAAAATAGCAAACAGAAGCCAAGAAATATTTTTTTATGTTTAGAGCCCAGCAGATGTGGCTCAATGGTTGAGGGTCAACCTATGTATGAACCAGGAGGTCATGGTTTGATCTGGGTCAAGGCACATGCCCAGGTTCCAGGCTAGATCCCCAGTGGAGGGCATGCAGGAGGTAGCCGATCAATGATTCTCTGTCATCATTGATGTTTCTCTCTCTCCCTCTCCCTTCCTCTCTGAAATCAATAAAAATATACTTTGAAAAGAGTGTAATAGGTCAAAATCATTTCTTGCTAAAGAGGTCTAGCAACTCACATTTAATCTAAATGACCCACTTTACCCTGTTCACTATAAACTCAACCCAGATTCTACATCTACACATACTTCTTCCAACCAAACAGATCTTTTCCAATCTCTCTCTCTCTCTCTCTCTCTCTCTCTCTCTCTCTCTCTCTCTCTTTCCTGTCAAATTTTTCATTCTTTTACTCTTTCAACAAATCTTTCTGAGGTAAGAGCTAAGTAGGACAAAGAAAACAAGTATAGCAATGAATCAGACATGGTCTTATCCTATCTAATAAAGAGGGAATATGCAAATTGACAATCACACCCTCACAAAGATAGTGGCGCCCACAGCCAATAAGGAGGGAATATGCTAATTGACTGTCACACCCTCAAAGATGGCAGCACCCACAGCCACAAGATGGCGACACCAGTCCCCTCAGCCCTGCCACAGTGGCAGACGCATACCACTTGCCTCTGGAGTTCCCCTGTCCCCTCAGCCCCCCCAGGCACACAGGGCCAGCCCAAGGCATAGGCAAGCCTCAGATGGTGGCTACCCAGCCGATGCCCAAGGCACAGGCAAGCCTTGGATATTGGCTGCCCAACTGCCCAGGGCTGGACCAAGGCACAGGAAAGCCTCAGATGGCAGCTGCCCAGCCACCCAAGGCCACCCAAGGCTCAGGTAACCAGGGCCAGCTGAGGTTTATGCCGCCACAGTGACAGCAGCAGAGGTGTGATGGGGGCATTGCCTTCCCCTAATTGTTGGGTTGCCTCCTGCCCCTGAGGGCTCTCAGACTGTGAGAGGGGACAAGCCGGGCTGAGGGACCATTCCTCCAGTGCATGAATGCACTGGGCCTCTAGTCTATAATAATTATAATATGCTAATTAGACCAGATAGCTTAACAACCTTCCAGATGTCATTTCAGATATCCTTCCAGATAAAGCTGCCAGGCTGAGGCAGAGGTGGTTAGAGGAAATCAGGCAGCCAGGCAGGTGAGCAGTTAGGAGCCAGCAGTCCTGGATTTCAAGAGGGTGCAGGCAAGGCTGAGGGACTTCTCCACCTCCCCCCATTCATGAATTTTGTGCACCAGGCCTCTAGTTAAAGATAATATAGGTCTAAAAAACTATATACTAGGTAATTTCCTAGTATATAGAACACTTTTAGGATTTGTGGTTGTTATCATCATCATCATCATCAAGGGTCACTGTACTCTGTGAGTTTCCAAACTAGTACAGAAGACATATATGCAGAACCATAGATTCAGAGCTAGAGAGATAGTGTGGGAGATCTCAAATACCATTGAAAAGGGTTTCAAGCTGTACAAATAAGAGGAAGTCATTCATTTTTTTAACATGGGAGTGAAATTAGAATGATAATATTGGGTCGGCAGCTAAGTAATTGCGGATTTTTTAAGGAAAATCAAAGACAATTTTTTCATGGAACTAAATAACTTTATTCTGTAATGTATTGCCCATTTTGATCAATGACCTTTTGCCATCTTTCAGGCAGCATCATAATCCCACGTTCAAAAAACTTCTGGTTTTTATTAGCAAAAAACTGAATCAGGTACGATTTGACATCATCATCATTATTGAAATTTTTACCATTCAAGGAGTTTTGTAAAGATCGAAACAAAAAGTAATCAGATGATGCAAGGTCAGGACTAGATGGTGGATGTGGCAAAACATCCCAACCAAGCTCCATTAATTTTTGCCGAGTGACCAAAGATGTGTGTGGCCTTGCATTGTCATGATGGAATACAACACCTTTTCGATTTGTCAATTCGGGCCGCTTTTCTTCAACTGCATTGTTTAATTTTGTTAGTTGTTCAATGTAGACATCAGAATTGATCGTTCGGTTGGGTGGTAAGAGTTCAAAGTAGACAATTCCTTTGTAATCCCACCAAACTGATAACAAAACCTTCTTTTGATGAATATCAGCTTTTGATGTTGTTTGAGTTGGTTCACCTGGCCTGCTCCACGATCTTTTCCGCTTGATATTGTTGTAAACAACCCATTTTTCATCGCCAGTTATCAGTCGTTTTAAAAACGGATCATTTTCATTACGTTTCTTTAGCAAATCGCAGCTGCTAATGCGTTGCGTTAACTGTGATTCTTTCAGTTCGTGAGGAACCCATGTATCGAGTTTTCGAACATAGCCAAGTTGTTTTAAGTGATTTTCAATGCATGTATGTGATACATGAAGCTTCTCTGCAATCTCACGTGTTGTACTGTGACAGTCCGAATTGATTATTGCTTTGATTAGGGCGTCATCAACTTCAACTGGACGACCAGAGCGTTTTTCATCTTTGAGTGAAAAATCACCAGAACGAAATTTGGCAAACCAATTTTGACACTGCCATTCTTTTAAGGCTTCGTCACCATAAACAGCACATAACCTTTTATGAGCTTGTGATGCGTTTTTCCCTTTGCGGAAATAAAAAAGCAAAATATGACGAAAATGTTCCTTTTGATTTTCCATTTTTCAACGAATGCCAAACGAAAACTACAAAACAGATCAAAAAACTTTTTTTACTGATTAACAGCTGGATAGCCAACTATCAAATAAAAAAATGTGTTTTACATTTGTACTATGTCTGCAAACCTAAAAATTCAACTGAAGCCATATATGCGTGGAACCCGCAATTACTTAGTTGCCGACCCAATATAAGGAAATTAAGCTGGCAACTACTTGAAAGTATAAATAAATTAGAAAAGATTATTACTACAGTATAGAGACAGCTTCCCCCTCTGATCCTTTCCTCAAACATCAGAAGGTGATGGGAAAAAAGGAACACCCATCCATGATCTGACTTCTGTCATCCCAAAGGACTAAGTTGGATGCTGCCTTATGAGAAAACAAAAACAAAAGCATTTTAACTGAGTGGTGAGTAGGGTGGGGCTCTATTTATGACACAAGAGGGCAAGCCCCTCCCCTCTGGTAGAAGAGTGGTAGGCAACCAACCTCCTCCTGTTTCTAACCCACAGGAGTTGGGGCCAGCAGTGGCCAGCCCACTTGCCAACTGCCTAAAAAAGACCAGGAATGCCAGGATAAAGGAGTGGAACCCAAAGAGAGGTGTCATCATGAGGAATCAATGAGGCATCTGTGACAAAGGAGGCCTGGTGGGGGCCAGAAGAATGAAGCCTGGGAGAACCACATCTCCCATGATGGAATTAACAACAGTGGATCCAGGTCCTAAGTCAGTATCTAAACCTGACTGGGAACCTGAACCACACCAGATACCTATCACCCAGCCAGAGCCTGACCCAGAAAAGACACCCACAGCACAGCCAGCATCTAAGACTCAGCAGGGACCCAATACCCAGCAGGAGCCTGCTTCCCAGCAAAGACCCCTCACTCAGCAGGAGTCCCTTGCCCAACATGAAGCTGAATCCCAGCAAGAAACTAGAGCCCAACAAAAATCTGCTTTACAGCAAGAAATCCTTGCCACACAGGAACCTGCACCACAGCAATCACCTCCCACCCAAAAGGTGCCCTTCACTCCAGAGGGAGCTGCCTCACAGCCAGGACCTGGGACAGAAAAAGAATCTACATCTCAACAGGAGCCAGAATTGGAAGAGGAATATGTGGCTCATCCAGCACCTGGCCCACCAGAGCCATCTCTAGCACAACAAGAAGCTGGATCAACACCTCCTTCCCAAACTGAATCTATGTCCCAAGAAAAAGCAGGACAGTCAGACCATACAGGCCAGCAAACGGCCCCAGACAAAACCCAGCAGGGATCTTTGACCGAGTGGGGATTTCTATCAAAACTTCATGAACTATCCATACAGAGGCCAGCCTCCGAGTGGAAGACATTTCTTGAGTGGATCACAGATTTTGACTCAGAATCAGAATCGGGGTATCCATTTTTTGAGACCGATTCACCAGCCATGAAGGATGGAACAATGAGCCAGGGGATGAAGTTGGACCCCAAGGAGAAGCCTGGTTATGAAGAGATGTCAGGAAGTGGTGGGACATCAGCCCAGGGCACGCAAACCAGCAACCAGAATCACAGACACTCCTGGGACTCGGGTGAGTTGCGCTTAGATGAGAGTCTCCTAGGGATGGTTATTCATTCAGTCAAGAAGTACTGGGACCCTCTATCCCGGGAGCAAGCCAGTGCCTTTCCCTTCCCTCGTCCCTTCCCCCAGCATGTCACCTTTAGCTTCCTCACTCCCAAACTCCACACACCCTTCCTTTACCCTATAATTTAAAACATTTTTTAAATAGAAAAAAAACAACTAGGAGCTGCCTATCTCAGGTCAGCTCAGGTGATTCCTCAAAGGTTCTGTGAAACAAAGATCAACAGCCCCATTTGATAGATGAGGAAGCCGAGGCCTTGAGATGTAAAGGATCTGACACGAGGGGGTGGCAGTAGGAAGTCAGGCTAGGATTCAAAGCCAAGGAGTCTGCCTTTCTTCCAAGGATTTGAGGCAAATCAAAGTGTGAAAAGGTCCTGAGCTAGGGGCCAGAACAACTACGAAGCCTGCCAGTATTCATCCATCCCTCCCCAAACCCACTGAAGCACAATCTGGGGGCAAACACTGGAGTGTGCACCAGAGACACAGGCTGAATGGGGCGCCTTACCCTCAGGGAGTTTCCATCCCGACGAGGCCCCCGTCTGTGCCTTAGCCATCCTTGAGCTGTCGGATCTTCCCTCCGCATCAGGACACTTGCTCTCCTTCCCAGGCTGGCCCCCCAGAGAAGTCCCAGTCCAGCCAGGCCTGAAGGCCTTATGGGTTGTGTTCTGGAAGGGAGAGCCTAGGAGAGGAGCTGGGGTCTGCCAAGTCCCAGACAAGGTTGGGGCAAGAGGAAGGCAGAATTGGGGGTAGTGGAGGGGAGAGTGATGGCTGCCTGCCCTCCCCTCCTCTGAAGCAGTGCGAGGAGGGAGGAGGGTGTATCTCCCCTTCCCATTCTCTAGGCTCCAAAGCCCTGCCAGGCAGAAGCAGGCATCAGGTTTTCTCCCCGGAATGAGGGGTTGTTTATTGAAGTAGCCGGAGCAGGGAAACTTGCAGTCCCACTCCAGAAGCTGAGGGCGGCACGGGCACTGGTGGCCCAGCCCACAGGCCTAAACACACACACACACACACACACACACACACACACACACACACGCGCGCGGCGGGGGGAGGGGGAAGGGGGACTGGCTTGTCCCTCTCAGAGATGAGAGGGTAATTGGTGTCATTGCCAAGGCTGGTGGTAGGCCTTAGGAGGGTGGGAAGGAGGGGTGGGATGGAAAGAGAGGGAGAGAGGGTTCCAGGCGTCTTTCCGGTGCTGAGGGTGAAGAGTTGTGTCTCTGAGGCCCCCAAGCCGCCGGAGCGACCAGGCCGCCTCTCCTGAAGCGCCCAAGCGCCGTTGAGTGTGTGCGCATGCGGGAGCCTCGAGCCGCCACTGTTTCCCGCCTTTTTCCGGGCGCGCGCCTCTCCAGCCGCCGCCCCTCCCTGCCCCCGGGGCGTCTTGGGGCTACTACGCAGGCGCCTAGTCCTCTCCTTGCTTCTCCCTCTCATTCCTGACGGAGAAGAGAAGGTAGAGCAGGGGTCTTCAAACTACGGCCCGCGGGCCACATGCGGCCCGCAGAGGAGTCTGATCCGGCCCACCAGGTTTTTTGGGCAGTGAGCGCAGCCGAGGTGTTACAGTAGGAATTAGTATTGGGTCGGCAACTAAGTAATTGCGGGTTTTTTAAAGAAAATCAAAGACAATTTTTTCATGGAACTGATTAACAGCTGAATAGCCAACTATCAAATAACAAAATGTGTTTTACATTTGTACTACGTCTGCAAACCTAAAAATTCAACTGAAGCCATATATGTGTGATGCCCGCAATTACTTAGTTGCCGACCCAATACTATAGTCCGGCCCTCCAGTTCATATAGTCCGGCCCTCCAGCTCTCTGAGGGACCGTGATCTGGCCCCCACTTTAAAAAGTTTGAGGACCCCTGAGGTAGAGAAAGGAACCTTGAGAGATGGAGCAACAAGAAACCTAGGAGGCAGGGGGCGGGGAGAAGGAGGGGCTTCCTCCTCCAATGGCTCGCAGGCAGAGTCCGCCTCCAGCGCTGGCGTCCCGCCCCGACTTTGAGTTGCCCGAGGACCTGGCCCGCCCCCAGTCCTCAAGAGTAGGCTCCGCGGCGCCTCGCTGTCCCCGCGAGCGGGCGGGCTGGGTGGCGTTCTAAGGGA
Source organism: Pipistrellus kuhlii (assembly GCF_014108245.1). NCBI lineage: Eukaryota > Metazoa > Chordata > Mammalia > Chiroptera > Vespertilionidae > Pipistrellus > Pipistrellus kuhlii. Next base: position 790,568 of record NW_023425538.1, on the reverse strand, counting down.
TCCCCACATGGGAAGGTGAGTGGGAGGGCAAAGCTGAGAACCTACGTGTGATAAGATCGAGGCTCCCGTGCTAGGGAGACCACCGTGAGACTCCCCGCTAGCTAGTCCTGACTGAAGAAGGGCGCGCTGCGCCGCCTCCAGGGCTGCATTTTTGTCTGTCGCGGATCCTTGATGCGTACGAGGGGGCGGGGCCAGTCCTTAGGTCCCGGCCGCTGGGGGCGGGGCCCGGCGGTGGGGTGAGGCCCGGATAGTGCAGGGGGCGGGACCCAAGGCGGAGCAAGCCCGGGATTGGGTGGTATGGGGGCCTGGCGGGGTTGTGTGATAGGGATTGGCCCTCGGAGTGGGGCGTGGGGCTTGGAATTGGTCCCCGCGGGGAACTGAGGAGAATTAATGGAGTCAGCGGGGGAAGCGGGGCCTGCCGGGGCCCCTTGGGAGCCGGCCTCGAAGAATGACAAAGAGAGATCCAAGAGGCAGAGCCGCCGGGAATGGCGAAAAGTCAAGGCCAAAGGTGAGCACGTGGGGGCCGGCCACAGCCCGGAAGGAACCTTGGACATCCTGCGGGGAACTAGGACTGAGTGGACTGACCCACCACCTCAAGAAGTAGGGGAGTCCGTGGACTGGCCCATTGCTGCCCTGCGGGGGAGTGCGGAGATGCTGGGAGCGGAATATACCCCTTGCGCAGAGACTACGGGACGCTCCACCGCTGTCTTGGCAGGAGAGTCCCGAATGCGAGTCTTCTGGGCCCGAGTTCCCGCTCCGGCTCCGTACTAGCTGTGTGACCGTAGGCAACTCCTGCCCTCAGTGTTTCCCACCTGGGAAGTGGTAGGAGCGCCTGAGATTTTCAGGTCTCAGGCACTCTTGAGAGGATAGTAAGGAAGAAGTTTATAAGCTGTTGCCCAAAGAGGAAGTTTGGGAGTGAGTCAAAGAAAGGTAGTGGGAAAGGTGCCCCAGAGAGGGAGATGCCAGACGTGTACTCCCAGCCTTCATTCATTCCATCCATTTCCTGTCAGTTCACCTGCTTGCTGCAGCCCCCTTTCCCTGGGGCCTAACTTCCTGATCCCCACTCCTTCTAGGACTAGGGGTTCCTGGGTTGGTTTCTGACTGCCACACTCTCCCTCAGGAGAAGGGAGGTCTGTCACCTGGGTTCCTAGGGTGCCACATTATTAACTGAAAGACAGTCCAACGAAGATGGGCAGGGGCTGGCCAAAATTCCTTGCTCAGTTTTGAATATTTGTCAATCCAAATGATTGTAGAAAGTTCCTGTGTAGACAAGAAACTGGCTTAGTCCCTGGGCCCCAGAGACCCCAAACTCTTCATTGTACGTCCCTGTCAAGGATAGAACTGGAATTGGCCCCAGAGGCACATGCAGGCTCTGACGGGTCGGACTGTTGCCCCAGGGCATTGACTATCAGCAAAACAGGATCACAAGCAGGGCAGAGTGCCCAGAGGCAGTCAATAGACCATGGTTAAACATGGGCACTGGTTCTTCAGGCTATATCCTGTGGTACACTGGGCAATGGGCTCCTTCCTTCCCTGCCTCAACTTTTTGGATATAATAAGGGTGCCTGACTTGTAGGGCTGTTGTGAGGTTTGAATGAACGCAGTTCCTCCCCCCCCCCCCATTAGCTAGCAAGCTCCCTAAGAGTGGAGTTTTGTCTGCCTTGTTTACCTTGCATGTCTAGAGCCTGCTATGCCAGGCACATAAACACTTAAATACTTACTGAATTAATAAGTAAAGGAATGTGTGAAGTGTAACCCTGGGACAATAATCATCGTGTTGCATTGGGATCGTCATGGAGAGTCAGAATCCTCTTGGGCAGGACTTCCTGCACGGGGCTGAGCCAGTCCTCACAAATCCGTGGGCCCGCCTACTCACAAAGGTTCATTCCCCCAAGCTCTGAGATTTGCCTCTCATTTCCTGAGGTCCTGCCCTGGTGCCAGGTCTCAGTTGGGTGAATCATTCCCCACCCCTGCCCCAAGGGCATCCAGGCTGGCTGGTGCAGTTCTAGTCATCAATTTGATCTTGCCAGTAACCTGATGACAATAGTGTCATTATGAGCACCTTATTTCCCAATTGGTGACACTGAGACTCTGAGGGAGCAAGGTCACCTGGGTTTTCTTATCTGGTCAGTGAGGGCAGAGAAATAGCTGCCCCCAGCCTCCTGAGGGCAGGGAGTGGGGAATGATTCACTCAAAATTAGTTAAAATTAATGTTAGCTCAAAATTGCTGTGCGTCCCAACCATAATTTGTTCATCAGACATTCACTGAACACTTATTTAGGCCAGGCCTGGGCTCTTGGAGGTAAGGCAGACACATTGGAGCTGTAGATGCAGACATTAATCAAATAATCTCACAAGCCAGATATAAACTGATGTATACAAGAGGGAAATTCCTGAGATAATGTAAGAGAGAGGCTTCCCAAGAAGGTGACATTGGACCCAAGGATGGCTGCTTGAGCAAGGGGGCAGGGAGGACAGAGGGGACAGAATGGCCAGAAACCCTGAGACCCAAGAAAGCAGCACATTACAGCACAGAGGGAGCTCATCAAGGGAGGGGAGGAAGAAAGGCAGGGCAGGCACGGGGCCCAGATGGTCTCTACTTTAGGAGACCATGTCCAGGATGTGGAGCTTTTTCCTGAGAGGAAGGGTTGGGCTTTTGAGAGTTGGGAGCGTATTTTAGAAAGAGCCTGGCTGCTATGTGGAGCAAAGACTGGAAGGGGCAAAATCAGAGACTGTAATGAGTTACAGTTATCCAGATATGGGAGCAGTCGGGGTGGGAGAAGGATCAGGTTCCAGAGGGTTCTAGGGGGCAGAGTGGAAAGGACTTCATGATGGATTAGATGGGGATAGGAAACGGCCAGGATGATTCCCTGGGTTCTGGCTTGAGCAAATGGGGAGTGATGCTTTCGCCACACACACATACATACACACATACTAGGATATGCACAAATATCTATATACTATAGGACTGATGCATAAGATTTGTGCACTGGGCAGGGGGAGGGGTCCCTCAGCCTGGCCTGCACCCTCTCACAGTCTGGGACCCTTCAGGGGATGTCCGCCTGCTAGCTTAGGCAGTCAGACATCTCTCTCACAGTCAGGGGCTCTCACAATCTGGGGCCCCTTGCTTCTACTGTCCACCTGCAGTGGAGGCAGGAGAGGCTCCCACCACTAACACTGTGTTCATCAGTCTTGAGCCCGGCTTCTGGCTGAGTGCCACTCCTCCTGTGGGAGTGCACTGACCACCAGGGGGCAGCTCCTGCATTGAGAGTCTGCCCCCTAGTGGTCATTGTGTGTCATAGCGACTGGTTCTGCCATTCGGTCAATTTGTATATTATGCTTTTATTATATAGGATATCTATACGCATACATACGCAGGCCCACACAGTCTCTCTCACGGGCTGAGAAGAACACATGTGGACTGTGACACATGCATAAAAACATGCCTTCAGATACACCAAGAAACAAAAACGCACAGATTGAGAAAAAATGTCAACATAACCAAAGGCCAGGACAAATAATAGCCATGACCCTAACCTATGTATGTACATACATGCATGTGAACCTCAGACACACTCACACCCGACCACCCAGAAAGCACACACCTGAGACATGACAGAGAGAAGGAACAACACTCAGATCCACTATCCTTGCTGGTTCTGTGACCTTGGGCAGCATGCCACCTCTCCAGGTCTGGTTTCTCATCTGCCAAAAGGGGTGATAGCAGTCCTTCCTCATGCATCCTGGGGAGGATAAAATGAGTTACTTCATAAAAAGCACAAACATCAGTGCCTGGCTCACGACAGTCAGTCCTTAGAATACTGTTTGCTCTGAGGGGAACACTCGGGGAAACTGGCTACACTCACTGGCCCCCCTTCTTCACTTGTACCCAGGCATACCCCATGCAGAAACCCTTAGTCTTCCCAGGCCCCAGACCGCGCCCTTCCTCCATCCTCCCCGCACTTCTTTCCCCCATTGCCCTGCTCAGTCCCCAGGGGCCAAAATCCAGGCCTGATTCAGCTGCCCCGTGGCTCTCTAGGGCAAAGGGCTGGTGCCCAGACAACAGGACCCTTCAGCCCTACCTCTGTCCCAGTCCTCGCCCATGGCCCTGGTGGGCCTGCCCCTATCCCAGTGCCCTATGCCTGGGATTCTTGGCGAGTTTCTGGCAATCTCAACATCCCTTCCTGCCAGTTCCACCCAGCCTAGCCCCCAGGGAGCTGCCTAGAGCAGGGCGAAGGGCAGAGCCCTAGAATCATGAAGGCCTGGGATCCAGCCTGTTCGCCACTGCTTTGTGCAAGTTCCTGTTCTGTCCAGGTCTCCTCTGCCCTCATCTTCAATAAAGAGCCCTTAGCGCATGGAGGGAAGTAAATAACAGTGGGTTTATAAAGTGGGAAACCACAGCCTGTTAGGCAATAAATACCACACGCTGGCCACGCTCCAGGCACTGTGCAAGGGGTTTGGTACAGCAATAAAACAAAGTCCCTGCCATCAGGGAGCTTATAAACTGATGAGAGAGACAAAAAGCAAACACATAAATAGTCAATTAATTAGTATGCTAGCATTTGGCACCACAGAGGAAAATGACCCGGTACATACCTTGGTGAGGCCATGTGAGAACCACCAGACAGACAGCTGTAGAACAGGCTGCCCAGACGGCAGGCAGGATGGCCAAGTGCAATTTCCAGATGAGAAATGCAGGCTCATCCAGGACCACCTGGTGAGTAGTTTGGGCCAGTGTTCCCTTGACACAACCACCAAGCTTAGAGTTGCCTCCAGAGGCCTCTGTCTGTCCATCTTGTCTGCCCTGGGGAGGGGTAGTCAACTCCCAAGCTCCCATCCATCCCCTTCTCCCTTCCACTGGGCTTTCTTCCTTCTTCAGATATTTGCTGGGCGCCTCCTATGTGCTAGGCCCCATGATGGGCCTGTCCTCATGGGGATGGGTATTTAAGGGGAAGAGAAAGGATTCACCTCCAGCCAAGACTTCAGGGCCTCTCATTTGCCTATTCCCCTCCAAGATCCTGTACCTAATTTTGTATTTGTGATTTTATATTCCTTTTCCTAAACACCCCTCTTCCACACATGTAAGTTTCATAGTTCTTATAAGCTTCACCGCTCTAAATCCTGATTCTGCCCCTGGGTACAGACAAATAATACACATGTAAACAAACAAATGTATAATTACAAATGTGTAAAGTTCTAGGAAGAACAATTTAAGTATGTTGGCAGAAAGTAGTGCTGGGTGGCATAGCTCCTTTAGAGATGAGCAGTTAGGGAATGCTTCTTCAAGGAGATGACAAGCTAAGGACTGAAGGGCAAGAAAGAGCTGGCCAGGCAAGAAGCTTGTGTCTCTCAGCCTTGTTTTCCCCACATGAGGCAGACAGAACGGGCACAGCAGGATGTGCTGCTAAGTGGCTAAGTGGCAGGTACAGGATGCCAGTGTGAGAACACCACACAATAGGACCTGTGGCTCAGGCCCTAGCTGGGCTTGGAAATACCTATAATCTGCTTTTGTCCTCCCAGGAGGGTCAGGCAGGGCTGGCTACCCTCTCTTTCCCCAGCAGCTGGGGCTGGCTCTGCCAGGGCCAGCCTGGGGGGATGGGAGTGTCAGGAGCTGAGATCATGGGGCCTTTGCTCCCTGATTCCACCCTGGAGAGAGGGAGGGCAGCCCGGCTGGGTGAGAGGGGACAGTTTGTTCAGGACGAGGTCTAAGACAACTGGGTCCAAAGGGGACTGGGAGCCTGGATTCCTGGTCTGAGGGAGGAGAAAGCAAGGGGACTGGACTCCTGGGTCTGAGGGAGGAGGGGGGCTGGGTACTCCTGGAGGTTCTAAAGCAGAGTTGAACTGGAGCTGGGAGCTGACAGGGGGGCAGGGAGTTGGGCTCCATGCTCTGTTTACAGCACGTGGTTCTCACTGTCCCCTGTGGGTTGGGAGGTGGATCGGTGGCCACACCCTGGGCAGGCTGGGCCCCTCCCCGGGTTTATCGCCCCAGGCTGCTACTGGCACCAGCCGCAGTCCCACAGTCCAGCAGTCCTGCTCTCGGAGAAGCTCTGAAGAGGCCTAGAGGGGTGAGTGCACAGCCAGCTGAGCAACAGAATGGCCCTGAGAAACTGGAATGGCCCCTGGAAACCCGAGGGCCTGGAAGGGAGAGCAGACACCTTCTGGGAGCAGAAGCGAAGCAAGGTGCTGGGTGGGCAGCAGGAAGGAAGAGTCTCTGACGCCGAGGGCATCCCTATCAAGGAGGACCCTCAAGTGTGAGGAGTCAGGCCTAGTCCAGTTTCCGAGGGCCAGAGCTAGAAGCCCAGCCCCCAGAGCACCAGGAGGGAGGCATGGATCTGGATCTGTGTTTTAGTTCCGCTCACCGCTTTTATGTATGTCTGTTTTTTGTTTGGTTGTTTGGGTTTTGTTTGTTTTTTAGATAGAAAGGAAGGGGGAGAGATAGAAATTCGATTTGTTGCTCCACTTATTTATTCATTCATTGGTTGCTTCTTGTATGTGCCTTGACCAGGGAATCGAACCTGCAATCTTGGCATATGGGGATAATGCTCTAACCAATGAGCTACCAGGCCAGGGTGCTTTACCTTTTTTTTTCTTCTTCATGGTAAAGACTGCTTTATTGGTTGCAGTTAGTACAAGTCAATAAATAATGATCCCTAAAGAAAAACTCAGTTATTTATCAGCTTACTGAATGAAATTGAACCAACTGATTGCTGGGAGGGTAACTAAAATCAACCCTGCTTCTTGGGAAGTGAAGCCTTAGCCAGCTGATATACGGCATAAGTTGTTCCACCAACTGTAAGACTCATGCTAGCTCTATACAGGAAGGCATCAGCTACCCCACCCTTTAGATGCACTGGAATTCCATTATCCTCCTGAAATAGCTTTTGTTTCTCTGGAACTTTATTTTCAAACTGCCTGTGTGAAGCAGTTCTTATGGTCCTCTGAGTGCCCTTGACTGAGAATTGAACCCTGGACCCTCAGTCTACAAGCCAACACTCAAACCACTAAACAAAACCAGCCAGGGATCTACCTTTTTTTTTTTTTTTTAAGCCAAGCAGACATTTTATTTTACTTATTTATTTATTTATTTTAATATTTTATTGATTTTTTTTTACAGAAAGGAAGGGAGAGGGATAGAGAGCTAGAAACATCGATGAGAGAGAAACATTGATCAGCTGCCTCCTGCACACCCCCAAAGGGGGACGTGCCCACAACCAAGGTACATGCCCCTGACCGGAATCGAACCTGCGACCTTTCAGTCCGCAGACCCACGCTCTTCCACTGAGCCAAACCGGTTTTGGCGGATCTACCATTTTTTTAAAATATATTTTGATTGATTTCAGAGAGGAACATCAATGATGAGAGAGAATCATTGATTGGCTGCCTCCTGGGAATTAAGCCCACAACCCAGACATATGCTCTTGACTGTAATTGAACCCCGGACCCTTCAGTCCGCAGGTGGATGCTCTATCCATTGAGCCAAACCAGCTGGGGCTCTACCATTTTTAATGAAACCTTCAGCTCCTTAACACCTCTATGCCTCGTTTCCTCTCCTGTATAATGGGATGCTAACACTAATAGCTGAAACGTAAACTGAGGCTGTCTGTGTCTCAGTTAACAAGGGCAAATGAACAAAAACACACACAACGCTCTTAACACAGGATCTGGCACAGAGTGAACTCAAGGTCAGTGGTAGCAATGAGTATGAGTACTGTTATTCCAGGCAGAGAGCAGAGCTGGCCCGTGCAATCTAAGCGGAGTGGACAGGCCCAAAGGCCAGAGTGTCCAGCTGGGAGAGGAGTGAGGTGGAGTTTTGGGATTGCACAGAGGAACAGGAAGGGAGCTGGAGTTTGGGGGGAGGGGAGGTTCCACAGCCAGACTTGAGGGGCCAGGAAAGGGCAAGAGTGACTCCAGTTTTAAGTAAGGCTAGAATGATGAACTCCTTGGTTCAGGAAGAGAATTGGGACCAGGATCCTGGGACACCACCAGGTGAATGGGAATGGGTGGGCTAAGAGATAAACTCTCCCAAATACTGGTGGGGGGAAAGAGCCTGTGGGTGATGCCTTGGGCCTGAGGAGGTAGGAGGGCCTACAATCCTGGGTCCTGGGAGAGGGGACCAGCTGGAGTCCAGACAGAACTAGGAGTCCTGGATCAAGGACAGTAAATGGAGACAGAAGCATGAACTCTTAGGTCCCTGAAAGAAAATAGGGGTAGGAAGGCTCTCGGATGTAGGAGATAATGGAGCAAGGGAACCAACAGGGGAGATCAAGGACACCCGGGGAAGGTCAAAGCCTTGGGTTTGAACTCCTGGCTCTTGAGGAGGAAAAGGTCTGGGTACCTAGGCTCCACGGTTGGGCATAAAGGAGGAGGCTGGGTTCTGATGTGTGTATCTGAGGGAGGAAGGGGATAGGCCCCCGATGAGCAAGGTGTGATCCAACCCTGCTTAACGAACCTCTCCACTGCCCCCAGCCTTGCAGCTCATACACAACATGGATTTACGCACGATGACACAGTCGCTGGTGACTCTGGCAGAGGACAACATGGCCTTCTTCTCCAGCCAGGGTCCTGGGGAAACAGCGCGGCGGCTGTCCAGTGTCTTTGCAGGTGTTCGGGAGCAGGCGCTAGGGCTGGAGCCAGCCCTGGGCCGCCTGCTGGGGGTGGCGCACCTCTTTGACCTGGATGCAGAGACGCCGGCCAACGGGTACCGCAGCCTGGTGCACACCGCCCGCTGCTGCATGGCGCACCTGCTGCACAAATCCCGCTACGTGGCCTCCAACCGCCGCAGCATCTTCTTCCGCACCAGCCACAACCTGGCTGAACTCGAGGCCTACCTGGCCGCCCTCACCCAGCTCCGAGCTCTGACCTACTACGCCCAGCGCCTGCTGGCCACCAACCGGCCAGGGGGGCTCTTCTTCGAAGGCGACGAAGGACTCACCTCAGACTTCCTGCGCGAGTATGTCACCCTGCACAAGGGCTGTTTCTACGGCCGCTGCCTGGGCTTTCAGGTGAGCCCCCTGCCTTACCCTGGGCCCACGGTGAAGGCAACTGGTGGCCCTAACCGGGCCCAATAGTGTAGAATAACCACAAGGGTCATGGGTTCAGGAAACTGCGGGAACAGAAAGGGAAGCTGTCTGGGGCCCAGAGAGAGCTACACCAGGAACTCAAACATGTGGCCCCCAGCTGCATCCACCATGTAGCAAGAAACCTTTCATTTGCATAGCTTTTGCACCAGGTTCCCCACTGTTCTCCATGGCCCTATACTCAGGAGATCCATTCACTCTTTTATGTTACCTGAGATCATTTGAGACCCCCAAGAGGATAGTCAGTATTGTTTTCAAAGGCCTGTTTGTAAGTGCATCACTGGACGCCTGAAAGGGAGGAGGAGGGGTTTGAGCCCCATTTTACGGAGGTTCAACTGTACCCAGGTCTGCCTAGGCTTTTGGACTCACCTAAGGAGATGTAGAATCAGGATTTTCAGACTTAGGGTAGGGCCAAGGAGCAGATCTAAGTTGGTGACAGGAAAACCTGGTCTCAACCCCTCTCCTCCCTGAACTAGGACTTTGACTTCTGCCCACTGCAGGCCTTCTCCCCTCTGCTCACCCCAAACCACGCTCATGGAGACACAGCTCATCTCGGCACTAAGAGGGAGGCAGCAAGGAGGCCTTCCAATTCACAGGAAAAGTAGTTTGTGGACTCAGAGAATCGGGGGACCTTTGGGGCAGCAGGCTCAGAGCAGAAACCCAATTGCCCCTCCCTGGGGTCAGTGCCAGATCCCCTAGTCCCCCGGCCACGTCAGGGAACCTCACCAGGAGTATCTATAGCCCCTTTCAGACCCTCTCCTAGCCTCCCCCCACTTAGTGATAGCTGAGATTAGCAGTTTCTCAGCCTCTATCCCACCCACCATTCCCTATTTCCCTGCGGGACAGTCCATCTTCAGTGACCCAGCCTGAGTGTTCCTGGGAACTCCCCCTCACCTAAGCTGAACCCACAAATATTGATCAGCCCAGCTGGGCCAGCCAGCTCCTCCCTATGTCCTGGCCATGACCTTCAAGTCACGAGCCAGCAACCAGCCACAGTGGCTAGGCACCCCTGTGCTCTCTGGCCTACTGGGCCCTCAGCCAGGGGGAGGGCCCAGCCTGGCAGCTACTCTGAGGGCCCAACTGTTGCAAGACAGCCTCCCCCTGTAAAATATCAGCCCCAAGAGAGCAGAGGTCTTCCTTATCTGAGTCTTGCTCAGCCCCTGCTCCAGCCCAGTGCCTAGCGCTCAGTATTTGCTGAATGAACAGAAGAGTCCTGCTGGTCTGTGCCCACCTCCTGTGGCTTTTTTCCCTCTGATCTTGTCTCCCCATCCTCTGTGTTCCCTAAGCTGCCTGGCTTCTCTCCAGGTACTGTCTCCCCTTTGGCTGTCCTTCTGCCTCAAGATCTCTGGCCCTAGCTTTGACCATCTCCCATCTGTCTTCCTGTTGACCTGTAACTGATCCCCATTGCTGTCCACACCTCATCTCTATCCTCACTGACTTTCAGGAAATCTACATCATCTTATTCCCAGTTCACAATTCTCCAGTGGCTCCACCCACATCTGGAATAAATCTAAATTTCTCAGGCCCTGTGTGAACCCACTTTGCTTCTTTGACCTCTCACCCTGGCCCTCCCCACCCCCAGTCACCTGCTCCAGCCACAATGGCCCCAGGTTTCTTTATCCACGCTGAGCAAGGCCCGCCTCAAAGCCTTTGCACTTACTGTGCTCTCTGCAAGGAACAGCCTTCCTTCACTTCATTTGGGTCCCTCTTCAAGTCCCTCCTGGAGACCATCTCAGTAGCCTAACCCCTAGTCATCATTCTATGCCCCCTCCACCTATTGTCTTTCAAAGCATTAGTCATTAGTTGACATTATATGGCATGTGCCTAGAGCAGTGCCTGCACACAGTAGGAGCTCAGTAAATGTTTGTTAAATGACTATTCTGCCACTCACTCCTCCCTGTCCCTAATCCCTCTCCTGGGCAGTGAGTGACACAGCAGCATCTCTCCACAGTTCACGCCCGCCATCAGGCCATTCCTGCAGACCCTCTCCATCGGGCTGGTGTCCTTTGGGGAGCACTACAAACGCAACGAATCCGGCCTCAGTGAGTCCTGGCCAGGCGGGCCCTGCCTGTACCACCCCTGCCTTCCCTCCCCCCTCCCTATCCCTGCCCCTATAGCCTGACCTGCCTGGGCCTCCTGACACCCTCCCGACCCCCAGGTGTGACCGCCAGCTCCCTCTTCACCAGTGGCCGCTTTGCTATCGACCCAGAGCTGCGTGGGGCTGAGTTTGAGCGAATCACTCAGAACCTGGATGTGCACTTCTGGAAAGCCTTTTGGAATATCACTGAGATCGAAGTGCTATCGGTGAGCATGGGGCCTGATAGGGCCCTACCTAACCTGTTACCAGAAGGGGACACAGAGCCCCAGAGGCTCATTCCAGGCCACATCAGGTCTCTGCAGGGCTCCAGGCCCAGGGATGGCACCTAAGGGAATAACTGGAGGTTCAAGCTGCCCATCCCAGTGCCCTTTCTGTTTCCTCTCACCAGTCTCTAGCAAACATGGCATCGGTCACCGTGAGGGTAAGCCGCCTGCTCAGCCTGCCACCGGAGGCCTTTGAAATGCCACTGACTACGGACCCCAAACTTACAGTCACCATCCCACCCCCCTCAGCCCACATGGGCCCTGCACCAGTCCTCGTCAGGCTCATCTCCTATGACCTTCGTGAAGGACAGGTAGGGCCCCTGCCTCAGCCAGGAACAGGTACAGAGCAAGGAGCACCCTCCTGTCTCTCTGAGTACATCCCTTGGTGGGTGGAGGCCTAGGCAGGCTGCCCCAGCTTCACCCTCCTCCTCCTCCCTCCCCCCCCAGGACAGTGAGGAGCTCAGCAGCCTGGTGAAGTCTGAGGGTCCTCGGACCCTGGAGCTTTGGCCACGCCCACAGCAGGCACCCCGCTCTCAGTACCTGATTGTGCATTTCCACGGTGGTGGCTTTGTGGCCCAGACTTCCAAGTCCCACGAGCCCTACCTCAAGACCTGGGCCCAGGAGCTGGGCGTCCCCATCCTCTCCATCGACTACTCCCTGGCCCCAGAGGCTCCCTTCCCCCGCGCGCTGGAGGAGTGCTTCTATGCCTACTGCTGGGCCATCAAGAACTGCGCCCTGCTCGGTGAGCCCAGCCCTCGCTGCTCCTGCCCCAGCCTGCTTCAGCCCGCAGCCCACACCACAGGGGAGTGAGCCACCTTGTTTCTCAAGCCTTAGTCTTCACCCCCTGCCTCCCCTTCCACCTGGCCGCCCCCCACTGCCCACTCCTCCATCTCTGCCTCAGCACTCTCCCCATTGCCCCACTGCTCACCCAACTTCCCATCAACCACTGCCTCCTCCCCACTCCAGCCCTGATACTCCATCCCCTCAGCTCCCCCCGTGGTAATCTCCTCCAACCTTTTCTTTCCTGTTTCCCATGTCTCCAGCCCATTCTTCCAGCTCCTCTGATATTCCACTTCCGACATTTTGGGAGGCACAGGGCAGGATGGGACTGTGCCCATGACACAGAGCCCATGGCCCCTTGTCAACCTGAACTCTGGCTTCCATTTCCTGGCCTCAGATGCCCCTCCCTCCCCCTCCCCCTCTCACACCCCCACTTTGCTTCCAGCCTCCCAAGCTTCCTCACAGCCTCCTGATCTGTCCAGGCCTCTCCATGTCCTGAGTTGGCCTGATTCTCTGGTCACTATCCTCCAAATAGGTCCAAATCCCTGCCTCTGTTTACCAGTCTCTGACCTTAAGGTTGTGCATGCACACACACACACACACACACACACACACACACACACACACGCCCGCTCTGAGAGCCCAATGCTCCTGGACCAGAGCGGTATTCCTCCCTGCCAGGCTTGACCAAGCCCCTCTCCAAACCAGGCTCAACGGCCGAGCGGATATGCCTCGCAGGGGACAGTGCAGGCGGGAACCTCTGCTTCACTGTCTCCCTTCGGGCAGCAGCCTACGGGGTGCGGGTGCCAGACGGCATCATGGCAGCCTATCCAGCCACAATGCTGCAGCCCAGCGCCTCTCCCTCCCGCCTTCTGAGCCTCATGGACCCCCTGCTGCCCCTCAGCGTGCTTTCCAAGTGTGTCAGTGCCTATGCTGGTAAGGCCCAGCGCTGGGACCTGGGGGGGCAGGATGCCCAGGGCCTACAGGGCAGGGGCTACAGCCCTGTCTCCTGGGTCTGAGGAGAGGCTGAGGACAGGAATCGAAGGCTCCTACTGAAGCCATCAGCTATTCCTGTGTTCCCGGAGCCATAGATTCCTAAAGCTCTGGGTTGAGACTGGATCCAGAAAGAGAAGAGATCAACCCTACCCCCCATACACTCCACAGGTGGGGAGACAGAGGAGGACTCCACCTCAGACCGGAAGGCACTGGGCATGATGGGGCTGGTTCAGCGGGACACAGCCCTGCTCTTCCGGGACCTCCGTCTGGGAGCTTCCTCGTGGCTCAACTCCTTCCTGGAGCTGAGTGGGCGCAAGTCCCCCCGAGACTCAGTGCCCATAGCAGGTAAATGAATCCCTCCCCACACACCCATCCAGCTTGCCCAGGAGGGACAGCCTGGCACACCACAAGATCTGAGGGTGGAAAGAAGCTGTGCCCTGAGGCCCTCAAGGAAGCAGAGATCACCTTCCTGGTTCTGCCCACTATCTGTCCCGCTCCCTACCAGGAAGTCTTGATTTTCCACAACAGTCCACAGCCTGGAAATTCAAGGGTTTCTGGCCCCACCCCCCCCAGGTCATCTCAGTCCCAGGAACTATGTGATTTAACTTTCCAAACAACCTTTCCCAGAAAGGGACCTCAGTAAACTCAGAAGGCCTGTCCCAGGAGGGCCCTCGGGTGAAGGCCAGCCCTCTTAGATTCTTTCCAGACTTTTAACAGAGGCACATGGGGGTAATATCCTCGCTGCAGAAACTGACCTGAGAGGCTAGGGCAGGGAGATCAGCAGACTGGATGGCTCTTGGGAAGAGGAGGAGATTCCCAGCCGTGGGTGGGTACAGGGCACCCGGGCAGCCCAAAGTCACTTCCACCCAGGAATCCATGTTTTCTCACCTTTCACATTTTAAGGATTTTAAAGCATAACCAACTCAACTCATTTTCTCTCTCTCACAAATCAACAGTATTTTCTGGGTAATAGGAATGCACATTCAAAAGTATATGAATACTCAGGACATTATTCCAGTTAGTTGTTTTATTTTACATTAAGTTTTGGTTTTTAGGATAGTCAAATAGATGCAAAAAAATACACACAAAACCAAAAGGGATTTGAAATTTAGGCACATGGACCATTGAGCATTGGAGTTTTTCTTATAGGATAAAGGTAACAGGTACAGCCCCTAGAGCCCCCTGCAGACATACCACCAGTCTAACTCCCCACTGTACCAGGTACTTGCTGGGTGATGTGAGCTTTGCTTTGCTCCTTGTAAAATGAGTACAATAAAAGTGTCTGCCTCATAAGGACTACATGCATCTATTCATTCCAAACACCCAGCAAAATACCTAATGGAACACAGTAGGTGCTCTTAGAGGATGCTGGCATCCCTGACTAAGCTGGACCCTATGACTCTAGTCAGTAGTTCTGTTCCAGTGACCCTTGGGTCACAGAGCTCTTATGCAGTTATTTTTATATCTTGCATTTTACCTCCATGGACTTATAAAGACTGAAAAATATAGACCATGGCCTTAGAGATAAATAGCATCATGGGTCTGATAAAATCAAGGGACCTCAGGCCAAGGTGGGCACACCATATGGGCCAGGGGCACATCTGTAGTATCATTTGGGTTGATACTTGTTGCCTTGTCACTCACAGGCTAGGGATAAAACTGAAGAACATAAAGAACATGTGGCTACAGGTGTGGGATCCCTGGGAATCTTATATGCCCCTGAGCCTCTTTTTAGCTCCCTCTTTAGCCTCCTTTAAAGCCATGTTATAATAAAGCAGGGCTTAGTCCACTTTGATCCATTCATACTCTGTGTCAAACAGCCATCAAAAGATGATTGGGCCTCATGCTGGGCCAGGAGGCTGCTGGAACAGGGTGCCAGGCTTAGTAATAAAACAGCAGGACTTCAATATCTTATCCCACTGAATCCTCAGCACCTCCTATGAGGTAAAGATTATTTTTATCCCCTTTGTACAAATGAGGAAACGGAAACTCCCAGAGGTAAAGTGACTTCCTCTTAACCTTCCCAGTCACCACACACACACACACATACACACACACACACTAGAATAAGACTCCACCTCCAGGACCACACAACTCTTTCTGTCTCCTCCTTAAAGTTACAGCCTGGGCACCTGAGTTCCTACCCCCACCCCCACCTCCAAGGAGGGTGTCTGGGGGAACACTCCAGGTCTCCACAGCCCTAGGATGCAACTCCTCCTCCAGAGTTCTCTGCCTTCCCTAACACCTTCCCTGCCAGCCAGCCACACACCCAGCCAACACAGCTAGGCCCATCTGCAGCCCCAGCCGGCCCCTCACCCTGCTCCTCTCACAGAGTCTATGCGGCGCAGTGTGTCGGAGGCAGCGCTAGACCAGCCTGATGACCCAAAGGGCACGGACTCCCTCAAGAACCTGACACTGCATGACCTGAATCTCAAGAGCAGCTCTGAGACCTCAGGCACCTCTGAGCTGTCCCTGTCAGCTGAGACACTTGGTCCCTCCAAGCCCTCAGACGTCAACTTCTTACTCCGGCCTGAGGATACACCAGAAGAGGATGAGGCCCAAGATAAGCTGAGCCCTGAGCCCTTGGACAAAGGCCGGGGAATTTGTGCCACTTTCCCTAAGGGCTTCCGCCCGAGGCGCTCCAGCCAAGGCCCCACTCAGATGCCCATCTACTCGTCTCCCATCGCCAAGAACCCCTTCATGTCACCACTGCTGGCACCTGAGAGCATGCTGCAGACCCTACCGCCTGTACACATCGTGGTGAGTGCCAGGCAGGGAGCAGTGAGGAGGGTGGGTGGGATGCAGGTGCACCTGTGGAAGAGAGCTCCGGGAAGGGGGAAAGGTCAGTAGCCTGGCCCCAAGGGCAGCCATGCTCCCAGGAAGGAACGCCTGGCAATGGAAGAATGGAAGGGAGTCAGGGCTGCAGTTTTCTTTTGCAATCTTGCTAGCCACCATGGGGCCGTGGGGCAGCCACAGAGCTTGGAGAGTCGGGGAAGGGAACAGTGGGACCTGGGGGAAGGAGAAGCCGACAGAGGGCAGGGAGCCCAGTTAAGGTCATTCTGCAACTCCCCACCATCCCTCCACCTCTCCCTCCTCTGACCTGCATGTCTCCTTCCTCGGTCTACCCCTTTGCCCCCGTGTTACACACACACACACACACACACACACACACACACACACACACCCTAGCTCAGTTCATGCACGCGTCCCTGTGCCTCAATCCCACTGTCCCTCACCCCCACTGTCCCGCAGGCATGTGCGCTGGACCCCATGCTAGATGACTCCGTCATGTTCGCGCGGCGGCTGCGCAGCCTGGGCAAGCCCGTGACACTGCGCGTGGTGGAGGACCTGCCGCACGGCTTCCTGAGCCTGGCGGCGCTGTGCCGGGAGACGCGGCAGGCAGCCGCGCTGTGTGTGGAGCGGATCCGCCTGGTCCTCACTCCGCCTGGCACCACCGTGCCTGCAGCGCCGGTCTGAGCCCCCGGACCAGCCAGGCCCCACGCGGTACCGGGAGGCGGGGCGGGGAGGGCGGCACTAAAGCCTCTTGTTCCATCTGCCTTGGCGGCCTCTTAGTGAATCCTGTACACGCTCCGGAGGAGGAGGAGGAGGGCCGGGGAGGGAGTGGGCTGTGCCTTCAGTCGGATGGTAAAGGAGGGCCAGGAGTGAAACCCTGGACTGGAGGAAGGGGCGCCCCAAACCAGTCACAGCTGGACCTGTACCACCACTGCCTTCCGCTGCTGCTGCTGCTGCTGCCGCCGCCGCTGCCACCGGTGCTGGGGCGGGCCTGGCCTTACCGGCGGGTGGGTTTGTTTTTGTTTGTAAATAAAAGTACTTAGTTTGGCCTCTTGCAAATGGGGGCGGGGTTGTCCATCAGGGGGCAGCATAGGACTCAGCAGCTGGGAATGAGAAAGCTAGGACTAGAGAGTTGAAGGCTGAGGGACCAACTTCTGGATTATGCAGGAGGGGCCTGTGGGCCTGGATTCTTGGGTGCAGAGAGATCCACCTCCCCACAGACTTAATCCAGGCAGAGCGCCAGAGGACTCTGGGTTCTTAGCTACTTCCCTTTCTCAACCCAATCCCAGCAACCACCAGGAGAAGGAAACCCACACCTCAGAGAGAAGTGGAACAAAGCTAACAAGACACCAGAAACAAAAATTCTGGAGGCCCCAGCTCTGCCCAGCTGTGACAGTCATTCAGTCCCTCAGCCAAGACTGTGATCTCATCCTCTTGTAGGCCCTGGGTTTGGAGCAGGGGTGGTTTCAATCCACAGCCTGCACTCAAAGGTCTCAGGGAGAATGGAGGATGGATGCAGACACAGCCCCCATCAAGGACTCCACCTGTAGTAGTCAGGGAGGGCTTCACAGAGGAGGTGATCCAAGCTTGGCCATAAAGGATCAGCACGTTTGTTGGTTGGTTGGTTGGTTGGTTGGTTGGTTTTTAATACATTTTTATTGATTTTAGAGAGGAAGGGAGAGGGATAGGCAGAAATATCAATGATGAGAATCATTGATCAGCTGCCTCCTGCATGCCCCCTACTGGGGATCGAGCCCACAAGCATGTGCTCTTGACCAGGCATGTGCTCTTGACCAGAATTGAACCTGGGACCCTTCAGTCCACAGGCCAATGCTCTATCCACTGAGCCAAACCAGCTAGGGCAGTACAAGTTTGCTAAGCAGATGAAACATGCAAGGTTGTCAAAGCCAGTGGACAGTGATCAAGGCCTCTGCCCGACAGAAGGTCTGGTGCAAACTGGGGAGTGGCCTGAGGGACATGCCATGGTCAACAGGAACAATAACTGGAGGGCAGTGAGAGGGCTTTGAGCAGGGGAGGGCCAGATCAGCTTGTGGCACTGAAAAGGGCCAGAAGGGAGGCCTGGAGGCAAAGGACGATGGAACCAGGGAAGACAAGACCTGAGCAGGGGCAGGGTATGGAGGGTAGGGGTGGCACAGATACCAGAGCCAGCCTTAACTTAGGTTGGGGGAATAGGACCTAGGTGTAGAACAGAGGTGACAGGAGAATAAGGGGACTACAATGAAACTCAGGTCTGATCAGAGCAGTAGGTGGACAGTTAGGCTGTCTCTACTGGGAGGAGGCTAAAGTGTGTGTGTGTGTGTGTGTGTGCATGGGGGGAGGGGAGGGAGGAGGGCTATTTTGCACACAGAAAGATCAAAAAGGTTTTAATGAGCCAAGCCAGTGTGGCTCAGTGATTGAGCATCGACCCATGAACCAGGAGGTCATGATTCAATTCCCAGTCAGGACACATGCCCAGGTGGGGGGCATGCAGGAGGCAGCCAATCAATGATTCTCTGTCATCATTGATGTTTCTATCTCTTCCTCTCCCTCTCTGAAATCAATAGAAATAAACAAACAAACAAACAAACAAATAAATAAATAAATAAATATGATGGGGGCGGGGGTTAAAGAGAGAAGATAAGGGATAAAAGTGGGAAATGTCTTTTTTTAAAGTCTTAATGAGGCTATCCAGAGGGACATCTGGAGGCAGCAGGAGAGTAGGCTGGCTGCTCATTTCTGACTGAAGCTGAGGGACTGGAACCTTTCTAGGAAGAAGGGGCAGGTGGGATGAGCAGAGAGCTGGGACAGACAAACAGAGCCCTGAGGACCATGCCTCAGCAAAGGGCAGGCAGTGAAGGGAGAACCCTGGGAGGCTCTAAGTAGCTGGAGAGGGAAGAAGCTGAGCAGGAAAGGAGAGGACATAGAGCAAAGGGAATGTTAGGTGTGGGGAGTGGTCTATGTCAGATGAGAACCCAGACGTTACCCTCAGGCCTCAGCAGTGAGTGGTGGGTCTTTGATGAGCTTGTACAGAGCTGCTGCAGGGCCATGGGAGGTGGGCAGCAGATGTGGAGGGTGGAGGAAGGAGGAGAAGGTAAGATACAAGTCATTAGATACAAGTCATTAGAAGGTGGGTACAAGTCATTAGCTATAAAAGGGATGAAAGCTAATTCAAGGGAGAGTGATGCATTGTGTGTGTGTGTGTGTGTGTGTGTGTGTGTGTGTGTTTAGAGGTGATGGAATATGTTTTAGTGCTGCCAGGGAAGGGAGTGAGGGAGAGAGGGAAGATGCAGAAACAAGAAAGCAGGTTCCTGAAGAGATGGGGAAAGGAGGATCCTCACATCATAGAGACCCTCATTCATTCAAGTGATTTCTGATTCAGATTCTGCGATGGGAGAGGGAGCCACAGCCCAGAACTCTCCCTGCAGGTCCAGACCCACTGGCCTGAGCCACAGATCCTCTTGTCCAGCTCCTAGGACCCCTTTTTCATCTCTGCCCAGTCATCACCACCAACCTGCTCCTCTTTCCTGTCCCTATCTCAGGGATGGCTTCATCGTCCCCCAGCCCACCAGGCCAGAGGACTGTTCTTGTCCTGGACAACCCCTCCACCCCTAGCCCATCAGGCCTCATATCCTATTCGTTCTGCCTCCTGCCTTTTCCTTCAGCCTCTGGCCTAATCCAGGCTCCATCCTCTCCCACCTCAGTCCCTCCACAATCCACCTTCTGGGCTACTGGCTTCCAGTCTTATTCCTCCAGATCCGGCTCTAGCTCTGACTCGGTCCTCCCATGACCTAAACCCTTCCATGGCATCCTAAAACCTGCCCCTGACCCCCCGAAGTCCAATTCCTCAGCATGGCCTCTGTCCACCTCTTCATCCTCTTCAATCTGACTGGCCTTCTGCCTGGGCACCTACAGACAGTAATGCTATATATAGTATATTAATTTCAGAGAGGAAGGGAGAGGGAGAGAGACACACCAATGATGAGAATCACTGATCAACTGCTTCCTGCACACCCTCTACTGGGGTTTGAGCCTGCAACCCGGGCATGTACCCTAACCCAGAATCCAACCATGACCTCCTGGTCCTTACGTCCACACTGAACCAATGAGCCACCGGCTGGGCCAGGCGGTAATACTCTTGCATGCCTCCCTGTCTTTGCTCATGCTGAAATGCACCCCTCCCCCAGGCTGTCCTGCACCCTTGCCTGCACCTCCTGCTCCTCCGAGATCCAGCTGCAATGGCCCCTCTGGAAACCATCTCCTGGCTCACCAAACCCCAAAAGACTCCTTTACCTCTGCACATTCCTGCACATCAATGTGTGGGCCTGTTCCACCACCTGGCCCAGCCCTCACTCATCTTGGTCACCACCATTGCCCGGCATGAAGACTGGCACACTGCTTGAGTAATGGGTGGGTGAAAGTGTGAATGGGTGGGTGTGGGGGTTACATGAGGACATCAGTGAGAGAATCAATGAAGGTCGGAAGGACTGAATGGACCGGTGGGCAGGGCAGATAGGTGCAGACTTAGGAGAATCAGATTTAGGGTGGGAGAAATGGCACAGACAGAGGACTATCTGAGACTGTGCATCCCAAATCAGTTTCTCCAACAAAGCAAAATGGGCGCTGGCCCACCTAAACGCCTCACCAAGCCTCACCAAGACCACTGTTTCCCAGCGGAGCTACATCCAGAATCCCAACACTGGGCGTGTGTGCAGGGCTTATCCGCTGGACCCACGGAGCCTGCTCCCTCCACCCGCTCCAGTTTCCGAGGAGCCCACAGGGATTCCCCCGCCCCCTCCTTCCCGTGTCCCTCCAATAGGCAGACTGGCAGGACGCTCGGGGCCCCGCCTACTAAGGAACAAGCTGGGGGTGGCCCAGGCTAGTAGGAGATGGGGTGTCTATGAGTGGATAATAGTGAATGATGTCATGAGTAGCTTATCACAGCTGGACTCTGTGTCAGACCCTCCTCTGGCAAACAGAACCCGGAGGTAGCTGAGAGCGTGTTTGATTGGAGAAGAGAGAAGCCAGTGGGGTTTCTGGCTGCAGGAACCTAGACTGTTCGCTGGCATGACCCTGGCTCCTAAGGAAGGATGGAGACTTGAGAGCCCTGGCTCCTTGGTCCTGAGGAGGCTGGGGGCCCCGAGGGAGGAGGATGGTGAGGAGGAGTAACTAGGGGCCTAGACTTCTGGGTCTGAGGAAGGAGAAGGCTGAGAGCCTGAACTCCTGGATTTTGAGGGAGGAGGGAACTGGGAACCTGAAAGGTTGGGGTTTAGGGATGGGGACTCCTTGGTCCCAAGAGTCACTGGCCTGCCCACGGATGACAGAGTTGAAGTTCAGTATTTTATGTGGCTCCTTATGGGATTGGAGCCAGGCCTTGTCCCCAGGCAAGTGAGGTGGGGCTTGACTAGAGATGATGAAGAGGCTTAGTAGAAGCTCTGACCTCAATATGCCCTTTCCTCGTCCCTAAAAGGGAAGTCAGGGGCAGGGTGCTGTCTTCGAAAGGAACCCACAGAGTGGGAGGAGACTTGAAACTCACTCGGAGACAAAAAGAAAAGCATAGATAGCAATGGAGAGATTAAGATATTGAAATTAATGACAGAGTTCTTGTATGGAGTTTACTGTGGCCCAGGATCTGTGCTAAGCATTTTAGACAATTATCTCATATCTTCCTCATAACAGATCTAAGAGATTGGATTATAATTATTATTATAATCTCCATTTTACAAGTGAGGAAATTGACACCCAGGGAGAGAGAATCAAGATGTAAAGCGACAGGAGAGACACAAAACACAGATGGTGGTAAACAAACAGGTACATACAGACCCATAGGGAGAAGAAGAGATAAACGAGGGAGAAGGAGAGGGGCTGAGAGCCCGGACATTGCCGGGGGCGTTGAGAGGACACCACTTCGGGTTCTGAAGGAGGAAAGACCAAGATGGGAACTCGGGTATTTCCCACCCTGACCCCCACATGCTGTCCAGTCCTTCCTGCTCTGGGCATTTGGCCTGCTTGGGGTCAAAAACAGTGATTACAGGGAGCAGGTGTGTCATTATCCTATTAGGAGGTGATAAGAAAATGATTCACCATGGGGGTGCCCTAGGCCTGGGAGGAGTCTTCCCCCCATAGCCTCTTTGATCTGGACAGATCGGACCTCAGAGAGGACTGGGGAGGGGCAGGGCCCTCTCTGTCCCTCTGCTTCACTGAGTCTCCATCGTCCAGAACCATTGCCACGTCCCTCGTGGAAACAGATGAGCCACCCTAGAGGGCAACAACTTTGCTGGTGGGTCTTCCCTCTCTGGGCCTCTCTCTTTCCCCCCGACCTTGAACCAGAGCCCAGCAGACGTCCTGGCTCATGGAGGGGCTCAGCCAATGCTAATGGAGTGGGTGGACAACATCCACATCGTTCTGTGCACCTCTTCTGTGGCCCCATCCTGCCGTCTCTCCTGTCCCCATCACGCTTCATTTCTCAGCCGCTCCCTGGTCTCCCTCACCTCCTCCCACCTTCCCTTCCACCTGATGTTCCTCCCAAAGCCATTGGACCCACCACCCCCTTTAGGGAGAAACTGGGGCTCACTTTGGAAGGTGCCAACCTCGCAGGGCCCAGATAAGACACATTACTAGCACCTCAGAGTCAGAAATGCAGGAGCACACAAACCATGTGCCCTTACAACACGTGCTTGAGGTCATCTCGTGTTTACACCCACACAATCCGAGAATCACACACACAGCACATGCAATCACCTACAAACACAAACATAGGCACGCAATCACAGACTCACTGCAGACAACACAGCCAGAAATATCCTCTCCCACATGCAACACAGACACCCCCACTTTGCAGTTACATGTCAGCCACTGATAGACATCCAGCCAGTTCCTGTGAGGACCGTGAACTAAGACTTGGTTTCATTGACTATTGTATCCCCAGCAGCTCAAACAGATCATCATCATCATCATCATCATCATCACCAGTACCATGAACACAAAGTACTTCCTATGTGCCAGGCACAAGTCTAGACATTTTACATGAATTAACTCATTTAATCTTCTCAAAAACTCTATTTGTGACAACCCATTTTGCAGATGGAAAATTGGAGGTCCCGGACAGGTTAGTTCTTTGCTCAATGTTTCACAACCAGTAAGAGGCCATCAGGGTTTAAACTCGGGTTTTTAGTCCATTGCACAAGGCCACCACTCAATAAATATTGCCAGCCTTAACCCAGTCAGAATTACAGAACCTTGACAGCTGAGACCACACCCAAACTCAGGCACACAGTGGGGTGTAGAACCAGAGATGCCGATAGAGACACACAAATAGGGAAAAACCCTTCACACCCCAGAACACGGACACACACAAAGTGACACATACAGAGACAATCCCCACACGGACATGCACCGCACCACACCAAAACCTAGACACGGGCCCACCCAGAGCTCCCTGTTCCGGGCTGGCCCT
This sequence comes from Pipistrellus kuhlii, assembly GCF_014108245.1. Taxonomy (NCBI): domain Eukaryota; kingdom Metazoa; phylum Chordata; class Mammalia; order Chiroptera; family Vespertilionidae; genus Pipistrellus; species Pipistrellus kuhlii. The sequence goes on along the minus strand of NW_023425538.1, from coordinate 767,108 downwards.
GGAGGAAGCCTCAGGCTTAGGATGGAAAGAGGGGCCACCTCACTCGTCCGCTCAGCCTGACTGGTTCCGCCAGGCCATGGATGGCACCACCCGCCTGATGAAACCCTGGTTGGGCAACTGGACTCAGACCTGGCCTGGCTGTCTAGATTCTGGGGAGAAGGGGCTGGGTGTCCCATCCATGCATCCTAAGGGCAGAGAGGAGGGGGGTTGGGACCTGGACTCTCGGAGCCTGAGGAGGGAGGGCTGGAGGCCAGAATCCTGGGTGTTGGGAAAGGAGGGGATCAGGTACTTGGATTCATCTGTCTTTGAAGGTAGGCAAGTAAAAATACAGGATGCACAGTTAAATTTGTAAAAGGCAAGAGAGTTATGTGACCTGAAGAGAAACCGGAGTATATATAGGATGGCCGGTTAAATTTGGATTTCAGATTAACAAGTATTTTGTTAGTATAAGTATATAACAAATACTGTGTGGGACATGCTTATACTAAAAACAGCATTTGCTGTTTCTCTGAAATGCACATTTAACTGGGCATCCTGTATTTTATCAGGCAACCCTATTTGAGAGGAGGAGGTCAGATGCTAGAGACACTGCCTGGTCCACTCCTCAGCCCCCAGGCCCCTCCTCTTCCTGCCCCTCCCCCCACCCTCTTCCTTTCCCCTAAGCAGGCCACCTCACAACTTCCCCAGCCCCTATTTCCTCACCCACATGAGTTGCTGTATCTAATTGCTGCCCCCAGGCAGTGTAAGAGTGGGGAGAGGAAACTGGAGGACAGCTCTGGGTGTCATCCTGGGAGCCCCAGGTCCTCAGAGATGACTGACCCTGAGTCACCTGCACCCCATGGTCTGACGGCTGGGGGAGGGGAGGGGCTTGTGCCTCCACAGAGCACGCCTGGAGAGGGGGAGATGCTGAGATAGGAAGCCAAGAACACAGGCGGGCAAGAAACATGGAGCTTGGAGAGGAAAGACTCAGAGGTGGGGAGACAGCGAACCAGAGAAATCTGGAAACATTGGCAGAGATGAGAAAAGAAAGAGAAGAGATTCAGAGCTGGAGACAAAGAAGCAGGGATGGGGGGACAGGGAGCTAGGACAGAAGTAGAGAGATGCTCCACAGACATTCGGTTGCCCAGACGGAGTGATGGGCAAGAGACCGAGTCTGGGGCAAGGACAGCAAGCCACCGTGTGATACCTCGGACCAAGGCTTGGGACCTGCTGGATTGAAGCAGGGGTTTGGGGGAAAGCTGAGATGCCCGGCGAACAGGATGCTCCACCTGCCATCACCCCATGCCCAGTGGGGTGACGACACCACCTTCTCTGCAGGTGACACCCCAATTTTCCAGTGCCTCCTACATTTTTGGGGTGACACCCGTCCTGGGAACCCCACCCGGGTCTACTGCTGCTTCCCTCACTGAGTCACCTCCAACCCCGCCAGGCTTGTTGGAGGGGAGACACTGGTGACTCAGGTGTCCAGGCTTCCAGCTCTTTCACCCTCAGGACCCTGCCCCCCTCAGGGATGCAGCTGGCCGAAGCCAAGAATCTGGACCCCAGCCCCGTCCTCCCTCAGGCCCGGGGGTCCAGGCCCCCAGTCCTCTGCTCTGTTAGGACCAGGAGGCCTGGGCCACAGCCACCTCCTTGACTCTCGTTCCCAGCTCCTCCCTTCCCAATTTGGAGGTGGGGTGAGGTGTGTTTATTTACTTTGGTTCCAACATGAATCGCAGCCAAAACACACTGCCCCCCCACACGCCCCCGACATGCCCCAGGCCCTGAATGGGAGACAAAGTCCCCTCTCCCAGGGAAATGGGGACCTCACTAAGGATGATGGGAGAGGCCTCAAAGGGAACTCTCGCTGCACTCCCTACCGCACTGCATGCCTTTCTTCTCCTCCTCCCTTCCTTCCGAGTCCAGTGGTTCCCTCCACCCACCTGCCCCTCCACCTTCCCATCACTTCTCTGAATGGGTCTCCCCTCCTTTCGTTTCTCCCCAGATCTTTGTGCCTCTTTTTCTCCATCCCTCTGTCTTCTCACCTCCCTCCATATATCTAAACCTCCTCTCCCTCTGACCTTGTCCTCCCTCTGTCTCTGTGTCCCCTTCCTTCGCCATCGCTCTGACTCTCCCTCTCTTTTGGTCTCTGTCCTCTGACCCAGCTGTGCCCCTTGCGCCTTGGCTCCCAGCGCTTGGCCCACTCCCCTTTCTATCCTCATCCCTGGACCCTCCCCCACAATTTCCAGGTCTTCTGAAGTACTGGAGGAGGGGAAATGGGGGAGAGGGTGGAGAGGGAGGAGGGGCAGTTCCGGGGTGTGTGTGGGGGGAGGTTCAGCCTGACCCGCTGGGCTCCCTGGGCACCTCTGTCAGAGCCCCGCCCAGTCCCTGTGGCCCGCCCCAATATAAGCAGCTCCGGGCCTGAGACTGAGAACCCAGTGCCCGTGTCACCCACACCTGTCTGCACCATCGCCATCGCACCGCCACCCTCCTGCAGGTAGGCAGCCCCCACCTCAATCCTCTGCTCTGAGGTCAGCCTCTGCACTGCTCTCCCTCGCACATCTCTCTGTCTACTTGCAGAGCGCTCTCTCTCTCTCTCTCTCTCTCTCCCTCCCTCTCTCTCTTCCTCTCCTCTCCATCCCTGTCTTTCTCAGTGCTGCCTGGGCCCCTCCTCAGCCTGAGAACCGCTGGGTTGAGTTTGGAAGCCCTAAGGCCTAGCACCCCCTCTGCTAGCCGCCTTGGCATTGGAGGTGGGACATTCTCTTCACCTTTCTCAGTCTCAGCGTTCCACCTGTGAAAGGGGCTTGCGGAGACGTGAGTGCTAGTGGATCTCTGTGGGCACCGGGCGCTGATCTCTTCCTGCCGGCACCTCTGACTCAGCCTGTCTCTGCCTCTCAGTCTCTCTCTCCAGCTCTGCCTCTGGGAGGAGGGTCCTCTGGGGTCTGTCGGGCAGCTCTACAGAGAGGGGCGAGTTTCTCGCCCCCACTCCATTCACCCCATTCCCAGCCTCTTCTGGCCAGCAGGCTGACGGGGGCCTATTTCTCCCCAGCACCTTCCCCTGAGAACCCAGTGCCCCTGCCCCCCACCCCCCTCAGTATCCAGTGTCCCTAGGACAGACCCGCCGCTGTCACCGCTGCCACTCCGCCGTCCCGCCGCTGCCTCGGGGCCAGCAAGATGCAGTTTGAGATGCACGACAACGTGAAAGGCAAAGGTGGGATCCCTGGACGGACCAGCAGCCCCTCCGGCCCCTGGAACCGGCTGCTTCCCTCCCCCGGGCGCCCTGGCCTCGAAGACAGACAGACAGAGAGACGGCGCCTGCCTGCTGGCACCCCAAAGGCGCCAGGAGCCCGCGCCCCGGCCCAGACGGAGACGGCGGCAGCGTCCCAGCCCCGCCGCACGGGGCGCGCACCTTCCCCAGCCGCGCAGGAGCCCCGCAACCAGACGTGCAGGAGGCAGGGCGCGGGCCGGCCGGGGTGCCCAGGCCCCGATGTGGCAGCGGGAAGGGAGCTCCGCGGTGTCCCCTCCGTGGGCGGCCGGCTGGCCGCGCCCAGACTGCCCGGCAGAGGGAGGGGTGGCGGGGTGCGGGGACCCTGGAGGCGCCGCGAGGCTGCCCGCTGACCCCTGTCCCCCTCCTCCTACAGCCATGTCCTACCCGGTGACCAGCCAGCCCCAGTGCGCCAGCACCTGCTACCAGACCCAGATCAGCGACTGGCACACCGGCCTCACAGACTGCTGCAACGACATGCCCCTGTGTGAGTGCCCTCCCCGCCCAGTACCCTTCCAGCCTCCTCCCGCCGCCTCCTCCTTGGACCCTGATTCCCACTCTGACCCTCACGCCTTCCTCGGACCCCAAAACCTCCTGGGATCCCGACCTTACACCTCCAGCTTCCCCTCCTACCCTCAACCTCCGCCCCCCTCCCCCCCACCACCACCACCTCCTTCATTCCCTATTTCTCAGCCATAATCCTCCACCCCAACTGCCGGGACCTTCACTTCCCCACACTCAGTTCCCTCGGGGACCTTCAGCGTGGCCCCAGGGACCCTCAGCCTCGCTGGCAGGAGGAGGGGGGCGGGGGGACCCGGAGGCCTCGCTGACCGCCCTTCCGCCGCAGGCCTGTGCGGCACCTTCGCGCCCCTGTGCCTCGCCTGCCGCATCTCGGACGACTTCGGCGAGTGCTGCTGCGCGCCCTACCTGCCCGGAGGCCTGCACTCGCTGCGCACCGGCATGCGGGAGCGCTACCGCATCCAGGTGCCCGGGCGGCGCCGGGGGCCGGGGCTGGGCTCCTGGGTCCAGGGCGGCGCTCCTAACCGCTCTCTCCCACCCTCTAGGGCTCCATCGGACACGACTGGGCGGCCCTCACCTTCTGTTTGCCCTGCAGCCTCTGTCAGATGGCGAGGGAACTGAAGATCCGAGAATAAAGAAGTGTCTTTCCCCCCCCCGCCCCCCTCCGTCCCCTCTGGTCTGCTGGCCTCCGCTGCCCCCTCCTGGGAGGGCCTGCCCTCCGCCCTATCCTGACACCAGAAATACACCCACAATAAAAACCTGAAAACCAACCCGCCCACATCTTTGTCCCAGGGAAGGAATCTGGGTGGAGAAGGAGGTTTGGTGAGAAAGGTGGAGACTCCGGAGGATGCCTAGGTGTGGAAGTTGGGGAGTCAGATCTTTGACAGGCACGCTGCCCTCCCCCACCTGCTGTGGATGACACCAGCAAGTCCTTCCCTCTCCAGTGACAAACTAAAACCTCTCACCCCTCAGCTGCCTGTCTGAAGCTCTGCCCAGATTGTGAAAATTACGCAAACCCAGAAGGCCTTCTTGGGAGAGTCCAGGCACTCAAGTTCAAAGAGAAGTTTTAGGAGAGCCCCTGCTCACTTACTCCCTACAGATCCTTAGCCCACACACAGCTGCCTGGTCAGGGAGCTTTGTTTTCAGAGAACTGCAGATCCAGGGCTTTCTGGAGCAGGAAAGAGTCCGATTCGATCCCCTTTATCACAAAAGCAACTACAGATGAGAGAACATGCTGGTCTCGAAATTGGACAGCCTGGGAGCCAATCTTGGCTCTTGCCACATACAGTGTCATCAGTGAACTGATAACCTCCTCTGAGGGCAATCCCTGATGGGCCACATGGCTACTGGAGGGCAAGAGATGGAAAGACCGAGAGTGAAAATAGACAATGGTTGCTACTTGTATTATTTTATGTAGAGCACAAGGTAACTATTCTAAGGTTATGTGTCATTGGTTGTAATTATTCTCTATCTGTGGACCCAACGAGGGTGACACCTTCACCTGGAATACCCAATAGACATCTCAAATTTAGCACGTCTCACCCTTAACTCAGTTTCCCTCCCAAACCTGCTCCTCCACAGTTAGGGAACCAGCAAGCCCCAACCCTCCAGGTGCTCAGTCACCTTCTCTCTCGCTCAGCAAATTCTACCTCTTCTTTAAAAATAGATCCAGCCAAAGCCGGTTTGGCTCATTGGCTAGAGCGTCGGCCTGCGGAATGAAAGGTTCCAGGTTCGATTCCAGTCAAGGGCACGTACATTGGTTGTGGGCACATCCCCAGTGGGGGGAGGTTGCAGGAGGCAGCTGATCAATGTTTCTCTCATGATGTTTCTAGGTCTCTGTCCCTCTCCCTTCCCCTCTGTAAAAAATCAATTAAAATATATTTTTTAAAAATAGATCCAGAATCTCACTTCTCCTCACTCCAGTGCCCCCACATTGTTCCAGCCACCCTCCTCTGCAGCCTGAATTAATGCAGGGCTCCCTGCCCCCCCCCTTTTAGTTTTTCCCCCCAGAGGAGCCCTGTGAACATCTGTCAGATCACATCCCTCTCATGTCTCCTCCCACACAGAGTGAAAGCGAGTCCTCACCGGGGCCCAGGGCCTCTCCATCTGCCTCTTGTTCCCTCTGGAACTTTGTCTTCTCCTTATTCTTGCCACTCCAACTACACAGCCTCTTTGTGTTTCTCTAAAATGCTAGGCATACTTCCACCTGGGGCCTTCGCACTGGCTGTTCCTTCAACTTGGAATTCTTTTCCCTCAGACGTCCCGTCACCCCTTCACCTCTGCTCACATGTCATCTTCTGAGAGGCCTTCCCTTCCACCTACACATTACATGGCAAGTATGAGCCCCCTTACCCCTCCTTCACCGCCTTGTTTTCCTGGCCATCTTCCAGCCCCATCGTTTACTTAATGCTCGGGCTCCCCACTGGGTTGTCAGCTCCATGAGGGCAGGGACCATTCATGTGTGTCCCCAGCATCTTGGATATAAATGAGAGATGCAATTTATCAAAGGGAAGTGATTTTAGAGGTGATGGGGAGGGGCAGGGGAAACAGGCTGATGTCAGAATCCGGGCTGGCCTGTTAAGTAGCCCTGAGGGCAGGAGTCATGCCAAGCACCAGGCACGGTGCCTGAGTGCCCCCTTTTCCTGGGTGTTCCCAATCCTCAGGGCATCAGTGGCCACACACAGGCTGGACTCAGGCCTCTGCCCTCCCACACCCGGGTCTTCTCACACCAGAAGCCTCAGGCATTCAGGAGCTCGGCTACCAGGGAGCTGAGGGGCTGACACGAGGGGGGGAGGGCATTTGCACACGGGTATCTGCAGGGCAGTGACAAGGGCTGGAGAAACGGAGGTTCTGCATCCAGAGAAAGTTCCAAGCACCGTGCAAATGCTCCCCTTAGGAAGGCAGTCCCAGGTGACAGCTGGGAAGAGGCCTTGCCAAGGGTTCAAGCAGACCCGAATCTTAAACCTTGGCTCCCACCTGGTCATGCAGTGACCTCTCCACTGACCCTGAGGCTGGGGCGGCAGCAGCAGGTGGCAGCCCCAGTTCCTGGTGAGGGCACATACCCAGGTTGTGGGTTTGATCCCTGTTCAGGAGACACACGGGAGGCAACCAACCAGTTTCTCTCTCTCCCTTCCTCTCTCTGAAATTTATAATAAAATACAGAAGAGCCTGGTGGTCAGCCACCTGGACTTGAGTCAGAAGGTCTGGGTTCCGATGACAGCTATCACTCAACAGCTAAACAAAGTGCTTTCTCATCTGCAGGAAGGGGATACATGGCACCTACTCATACAGCTGTTGGGAGGATCAAATGAAACCGCAGCAGCTAACAAGCCAAGCACTGTCTAGCACTGGGACTCAGCAGATACAAGTTCACAGTCACATCTTGGAGGTGAGGTATTACCATCAGTTCATAAAGGCAGAGAAATCCCCGACAATCACTAAACTGCCGAGAAAGTCTGAAAGTACTGATATTCACGGGCCACACTGGGAACCCCTAAGGCTCTAGGTCCCAGACATCGGCATGTCCTTGGCTAAATGTAGATGCAGCAGCCTGCTTGGGGCCTCTAGGCAGAGTTCCCTGAAAGGTACACAGCAAGGCTGCTGAGATGGAGGCCACCTAGCCAGAGGTCCCGGCTCCCACCTTCCCTAGCCCCAGCACTCCTGCTTGCCACGTGACTGGCGGATAAAGCTCCCAGGATGCTTTAGGTTTGGGCTGAGATTACTTGGATTAGAGAAAGCTCGTCATGCTAGGTCCTCGTTTCAGTCTCAACGCCTGAACTCTCCTACCTCAGGGGCCAGAATTACACCTGGTCCTGGGACAAAGGCGTTGGTTTTCCCTTAAAACAGAGGTCTCCCTGCAGCAGAGACCTGGGGAAGACTCCAGGCCTCACTGCCCTCCTGTCCCCTCGGCTTGTCCCTTCTGGGAACCAGAGCTTCTATGGTGGCACCACCCCGACTCCTGCCCAGAAGGGCCACAGAGGAGCCGGGCCATGGGGCTTAGAGGAGGCAGCGAGGGTCTGAGTCAGAGCGCCCAGGCCCTGTCTCTGCATGCACAGAGCGTGGACACCGGTCTTCCCACACTCTTTATTTGTTGATCCGATCATTCCCCATTCTCTCAGCCGGGAAGGCGCAGCCCAGCTCTCCAAGGTCCCAAAAAGCAGCTGACGGATGAAGTGTTGGGAAAGGAATCTCAACTTCAAGGTGGCTAGGATTGGAGGTGGGAGTCTTCAGGGGGTAGAGGCGCTAAGAAGTCCAAGGTGATGGCTGAGGGCGGAACAGCCCTGGGAGAACCCCAAAGTCTTCAAGGCAGCACTGTCTGGCGTGTTGAGGTCTCCACCAGTCTTACCTCCAACCTTGGTGACCACCCCAACCCCCTCACCCTCATGCCTGGGGCATCTCAGGCAGTGGCTGTCTCCTAGCGCTCCCTCTGAGCCTGTGACCCTCGTCCTGGGGTCAGGCAACACCGCCAGAGCTCTGTCCCTCCAGCCAAGGGTAGTAGCAGCAGCAGCTTCCTGTCCCCGGGCTGCCTCACTGTCCCGCATCTGACTCTTCTCAACCTTGACCGCTACCAGCCCAGCCATCCCTGCATTCAATTCCTTCTGCTGAGATACCGAGTGGTTTTTGTTCCCGTTTGGACCCAACTTGAGATGTCTAAAGGGCATCTTAGGCCACAAACTAGGCTCCTGCTCTGCCCCCAAAAGCCCCAGTCTGCCCATGTTAATAAATAACCCAGCCCTGCCTGGTGTGGCTCAATGGTTAGAGCGTTGACCTGAGCACCGAAGTGTCTTGGGTTCGATTCCCGGTGAAGGGCACGTACCTGGGTTGCATGTTTCCTCCCTGCCCCTGGTTGGGGGATGCAGGAGGCAACCAGTCATTGTGTTTCTCTCTCTCCCCCTCCCTTCCACTCTCTCTGAAAAGCAATGGAAAAAATACCCTCAGGTGAGGATTAACAAAAATAATAATAAATGACCCCATCATCCATGGGCCACAAGTTAGGGTCCTTCTGGCTTCCTCCCTCCCTCACGCTGACACTCACACTACCCATACACCCTTCTACCCACATCCTGCTCTGTCCCTGACTCCCCCTCCCACAGCCACGACCCTTATCTGACCCATCATCCTCTCTTGTCCCCCTGCTTTGTCTCCCTCAGCCCTTCCAATCCATTCTCCCTGCCACAGATGAGTGAACTCTTAAATAGGTACATCAGATCCTGTCATCCCCCTCATAAAACCATCCAACAGCTTGCCATTGCCCTGAGAACAAAACCCCAAACCCTGTCTGGGGCCCAAGGCCCTGGGTGACCCAGCCCCAGGGGCCTAACCCCGGCCCTATCTCCTCTTCACACTCAGTTGGGGTCACACGGGCCAGCTTTATGCTCTTTCCATTAGAACAGCTGGTTTGCACGTCAGGAACCTGTTCCCTCCGCCTGGAACACACTCCCCGCCTTTCCTTCTGTTCCTATCTAGCTTCTCGGATGCCCAGTTGACTTTCCACATCAGTCCCACGAGACTAGGGACACTTCTCTGTCTCTGTTCCTCTTTGCCCGGTCCAGTGCCTTCAACAATGCCTGGCACACAGTAGGAACTCAATAAATAATTGTTGAATGCACAACAAAGGAGGGGGACCCCCAGGGGAAGAAAATCAGAGTCCTCTGAGGACAGTGTCCAGGGGCCCCGTGTGGAGGGGCCCCAAGCCCCTGGCAGAGAGGAAGATGCAGGGCACGTGGCTGCTGAGGCCTCAGTCAGAGGGACATGCTGGTGAGATTGTCCTGGCTCAACAGTCCCTTCCGACCTACACCAGCCCCGTGGCCACTGCCCCCGGCACCCCCACCGCCCCCACAGTATTCGTGCAGCCTGTGCCGCAGCGTGACCAGGGCTGAGCCCAGGCACGCCCCGTTGGGCGCGTGCGGCCCGCCAGGCAGCTGGAGCAGCAGCGTGGCCACGCCCGCCATGCCATCTTCCGTGGGCTCCAGGGTGATGGGCCCGGCTCGCAGGCCGGCGGTGGTGGTGGGGATGGCTGGTGGGCAGCAGCCCCCTCCCACGGGTCCCCAGGGCCCGCCAGCCCCCGTCAGCAGCAGGGGTGCCAGGAAAGGCTCAGAGCGGCGGAAGGCGGGTGGTGGGAGTCCGGTCGGCTTCCAGGCAGGAATCGGGGCAGCAGGGTCTGGCGGGAAGCAGACGGTGACCTTGGCAAAGGGGCGGCTGGCCATCTTGGTCATCTCTTGCAGGTGCCGGCGCTGCTCCTGCCGCTGGTCCAGGGCCTGCTTGGCCTTCCAGAGGAGCACACAGAGGGAGAGGAAGAGGAAGAAGCAGGAGAAGAAGACGGAGAAGAAGACGAACAGGTCAATGTGGGCCTGGTCCTGCCGGAAGAAGAGCAGGCCCTGCGAGTCAGCCGAACCGTTGGCGCCAGGCCCACTCGGGTCTCCCACGCCCAGCAGGAGCAGGTAGAAGCGGCTGGACTTGAGGGCGTGGTGCTCGTGGGGGTAGGTGATGACCAGTCTGTCCCGCACACTGTGAACCACCAGCACCGCCGACGGCTCCGTCACGGTCACGTAGGTGATCAGGCCCCGCGGCCACACCTCCCGCACCCGTGGCTCCATGGGGGTGCCCGGCCCACTCCCGGCCCCCGGTCCCCCCAGATCCACGGCCCCCCGGGGCCCGCCTTCCGCAGGGGGCGGGGGCGGCGGCGGGGGCGGGGGCGGCTGGATGTGCACTGTGTGGACACCCGTGTCGGGGGCCACGCGGACCACAAAGGTGTCGTAGGAGGTGGAGACGTAGAGGTCCACGGCCCCGAAGGTCACATCCAGCGTCAGGCGGATGTCCACGTTGGTGAACTTGGGCTGCACACCAAAGAGCACCGTGCGGCCCGGGCCCAGGGCCCGGCGCTTGGGCTCGTGGAAGCAGTTGGTCTGGGACGTGGGGTCCAGGCAGCACTCCTGCTCCACAGAGATGAGGCGGTAGCACTGCTGGCCGCCCAGCGGGCTCCCGTGGAATGACTCCCGGCACTTGGCGCACTGCGGGTGGGCGAAGGCAGCCATCAGGGCTGAGCTCAGTGTCAGCACTCCTCCAAGCAAAGCTGGCATTCTGTACCCATTGGCAGGGAGCAAGGCCCCAGTCCCCTCAGTGGCCCAGCTACTTTCTGTGGTCCCCCTGAGCCCCCCTGGCACAGAGTGGACGCTGCCAGGACCCTAAACTCCAGCACTGCTGTCCCTGGTGACACCTGATGCTGAGGCCTCTGCAACTCTGAGGCACAGGATGAGGAACTCTGTTGAATCCTGGCTCCACCCCACTAGCTGTGCGGCTTGAACCAGTGATAGAACCCCAGTAAAAGTGAGGTCCTTCCTCTGTACATAAATAGCAAACATGGCTGGCTCCCAGGACTGCTGAAATCAGTGCAGGGTGGGCCCGTCTCGCTGTTTCCGGGCTGTGTTGATAGGTCCTACCTCAGGGCCTTTGCACTGGCTGATCCTCTACCTGGATCACTTTCCACCTGCCCTGCCTTTTCCCCCATGTCAGTGTGCCTGGCATCCTGACCATCAGGTTTTTACTCAAGTGTCATCATGTCACTGAGGCCTTCCTTGGCCTCAATATCTGCCATTTTCGAGATGCAAATCAAAACAACAATGCGGTACCATCTCACACCTATCAGAATAGCCAACATCAACATATCAACAAACAACAAGTGTTGGTGAGGTTGAGGAGAAAAAGGAACCCTTGTGCACTGCTGGTGGGAATGCAGACTGGTGCAACCACTGTGGAGAACAGTATGGAGTTTCCTCAAAAAACTGAAAATAGAATTCCCATTTGACCCAGTAATCCCACTCCTAGGAATATATCCCAAGAAAATATCTGCCATTTTCACTTCCCAACACTTCTAGCCCTCCTTGCTGTCTAATTTCCCTCCTTGCTGCTCATCACTGCCACACCCTGTATCTGTCTGACTTGTTCGGGTGTTTGTTGCTGGAGTCCCCGTGAGAATGAAAATTCCTTGTGCCTGTTTCTGTTCCCTGCTGTGCCCAGTGCCTTGCACAGTGCCTGCCATATAGTAGGTGCTCAGTAAACGTGTGAATGAGTGGGTGGATCACAGCTGTTTTGTCCAGTGAAACCACTCAGGCTCTAGGATCTGACCAGGATCAGTCCAGGCTCCACACCCAACTGGCTGGCTGACCTGAAGCAGGACATGACACGTCTCTGAGCCTCGTTTCCCTGTATATCTACACCCGCCAAGGCCCCGCACAGCCCTGCAGAGCCTTCCACTTCTGTGCGGTCTCCACTGTCTCCATAGCACAGCACCCCTCGGTGTGGGCACTCCCCACATCCATCCTCCCTACTGCTCTCGTTGCTAGAAGCTAAAGGACTGCTGCTTGCCAAAACCGGTTTGGCTCAGTGGATAGAGCGTCAGCCTGTGGACTGAAAGGTCCCGGGATCAATTCCAGTCAAGGGCATGTATCTTGGTTGCGGGCACATTCCCAGTAGGGGGTGTGCAAGAGGCAGCTGATCGATGATCCTCTCTCGTTGATGTTTCTGACTTTCTATCCCTCTCTCTTCCTCTCTGTAAAAAATCAATAAAATATATTAAATTTTAAAAAAGCCGCTGCTTCATCGCTGCCCACAGAGCTGCTGGAGGAGGAGGGCTGAATTATTCCCTGCGACTTCTTTTTGTGTGTTTTTAGGGCCAATGGGGCTTTGATTATGTATCAAGAAAGCAAACATTCTGGTCCAGGATGGAAATGTCAAGCGTCAGTAAGGCCTGGGAAGCTCAGGTAGCATTTCTTTTTTAAGATTTTTTTTTTTTTTCAAATTCTCACCTTAAAACATTTTCCCATTGATTTTTAGGGAAAGTGAGAGAGAGAGGGAAAGACAGAGAGAAATATAGATGTGAGAGAAATGTATCAATTGGTTGCCTCCTGGCGTGCCCTGATCAGGGTCCGAGCCAGGGAGGAGCCTGCAACCAAGGTACATGCCCTTGACAAGAACTGAACCCGGGACCCTTTGGTCCACAGGCTGACATTTTATCCACTGAACCAAACCAGCCAGGGCCCAGTTGGCATTTTGGGTGGAGTTGCATCTTTGTAGATATGATGTTTCTCTTGATGGGTGAGGGTGATTGAGGCAAACAGGGATTTTCTTCTCCCCTCTAAAATAGAGAGAGAAGTCAGTCCAAGGAGGGAACATGGAATACCCATTCTGTGGGAGGCGAGCTTGCAACATGGCAGCCAACCTGGTGGCTAACGCAGGGAGCCCCCCTGGCCAAGAAAGAAGATGAACTCAAGGAATGTGAATATGGGTATCAGTGACGATATGAAGATCCCCTATCAGCTCAAGGTCATTATGTAGGAGCTGCCACTTGGAGGAAAACCTGCCTGAGAATGAAGCCAACACAGAGGAAAGCAGAGTCAATATGCAGGGAAAGCGATACTCCTGATGGCATTGTATGAGCACCTGGATCCAGCCATTCCTGAAGGCAGACTCCAGACCTCAGTTTTGAGAGCCAATACTATTCTTTTTTGCTTAAGCTACTACAAGATGGGTTTTCTGGAATTTGCAACATTTAAGACATGACTATCTACAGTGGAGTCTGTCTCCTCACCAGCCCAAGTGATCTACATACACACACACACACACACACACACACACACACCGCCCCAAGAGGCTCATTTCTGGATTGTCCAGCATCACTGCCCAGGGCCTGAAACTGACTGGGGCTCAGAAACAGTCTATCAAGCTGGCCTTGACCCCATGACCACAGAGTTCAAAACCACAACGTCGGTCCTGTCTGGGCCAGGCTGCCTCCCCCCAGCTCTGATCCCTATGGCCGCGGGGCCCTGGCCCATGACTCATTCCCCAGCCGCACCTGGTACTTGTAGCAGTCTCGGCGGTCACTGGGGGAGCTCCCCTGGCAGGTGCCCGTTTCTGTGTTGTTCTGACACGGGCAGCCTGTCCCGTCCTGCTCGTTGCAGGTGTCCGCATGGCCATTACACTGGCATCTGAGGGGGAGGAAGATGGGTTAGAGTGCTCTCGGGACCTGCAGGGGCCCGGTTGGACGCTGCATATGTGAGCTTTAAACGAAGCCAGAAAAGAAAACAGGCTCACAGAGGCCAAGCCCTTCTTCACCCAAGACCACGGAGCTGGTAAGTGCAGAGTGAGGACCAGGACCCAGCTTGCACTGACCACTCAGAAGGAGGGGTGGGCCGGGGAAGGTGCACTGCCTCTGAGATGGGGGGTCTCCTGTCTGAGCCCGCTCCTTCCCCTCACATCCAGCCTGGGGCTCCCCAGGGATGTCACCTCCTCCTGAGGACTGGGGAGGGGTCTGCCTCCAGAGCTCTGCCCAATGGGTGGGCCATGGACCCCGGCCCTCCACTCACTTGGTGCACTTGCCATCCAGGAGGAAGTAGCCGTGGAGGCAGCTCTCACATTTGTCCCCGTAGCTGTTATTCTGGCAGTTCACACACACAGCCTCGTCTTCGCTGGGACCCTCCATCACCCAGTTTTCAATCTGGCCGAGGAAGGACAGAATCATCACGAAAAGCCATGGACCAGCCCCCCTCAGACCCAGGAGTTCGCCGCCCAGGCCCTTCACCTCCTCGGGGTCCAGGGAGTACTTCTCCGGCTCCCTCCTCGCCATGTCCAGCTCCTTCCTGGAGACACAGACGTGGCTGTTGCCACGACAGAAGGTGTGGCAGGGCCGGCAGGTCCCGCCCCCCACGGCAGAACCCACGAACAGCGGGAGGCACTGCTCACAGTGGCTGCCCTGGAAACCAGGGACAATGTGGTCAAAAGGACTGAAGAGTCGTGGGGGGCTCGACCGCGGGGGGGGTCTTAGGTTCTGAGATTCCCACAGAAGGGCACAGGCTTGGCACTTGGCGTGGGCAATCCCGGCCTGTCTGGGTTTCACCCTGCCGCCTTCACTCACACACCTCTCGTGGCAGGGGAGGGGCCCGGTCCTTACAACCCAAGGTGCTGAGCTCAGAAAGCCCCTGCCCTGAATTATTCCAAACCCTCCTCCACATAACCACCCCCCTGCCCAGCACCAGCTCTGTCCACTATCCCATGGCAGCCCCTGTGACTCCAGCCCGAGCGGTGTCCCCAAAGCCTTCCCACAGCTCTCCGGGACAGGGTCATGCCATCCCCAACCCCGTTGGAGGCTCAAGAGGTCGGAACACGGGCTGAAGGCCGGGCCGGGCCGGGCCGGGCCGGGCGGCCCACCTTGGTGTGGTTGCGGCAGAGCAGGCAGTGGTCGCGGGCCCCCACGCCGGCGCACTCGCTGTGGCGGTTGCAGCGACACTCCGTGGAGCAGTTGCGTCCCACAAAGCCGAAGTGGCAGCGGCAGTGGTCAGGCTCCACGCAGGAGCCATTCACGCAGCCCTGGGCGCACACGGGGCGGCACAGCCCCGTGACACTGCGGGGAAGGGAGGGGTCAGGGCAGGGCAGGGGCCGAGCTCGCCCTCACCAAACTCACCCCTGCTGTTCCCTCTCCCCTCTGCAGGAGCCTGTCCACAGCCCCTCTTCCTGGGGCACCCCGTCAAATTCACAACCTTGCCCTCCACGACCTAGGCCCCTGGATCAATCCTACCACCATCACGCCTAGGACTGCTTCCTTTCACCCTGCCGTGGCCCATGCTCCATCCCTTACTGCTCCTTACACTCTCCTCCTCCAGTCTGTCTGGACCCTCTCCCCCGGACCCCAGCCCAGGGCCCAGTCCGGCTGCAGCCTCACTTGTCCATGAGGTAGCCTGTCTTGCAGCTGCACTCATAACCGTGGGGCTGGTCATGGCAGTTCTGTGTGTCATTGCAGTCATGGTGCCCGTTTGCACACTCGTCCTCAGGGGGGCAGGACAGGAAGGCCCAGGAGGCCCCAGGACGCCCGCACGTCAGCCCTAGCACAAACACAGGGCTTCACTGGGGCCTCTGCATCTCCCACCCAGCCACCCGGCCCTTGCTCCTACTTCCCCCGAGTCCCACCTCTGAGACAGTCTCCAGCACCCCTCCATGCTCCGTGCCAGCCCCTCTCACCCCACCCCGAGCCCCTCTCACCATCACGGGGGCCGCTGAGTCCACCCTCCAGGCAGCGGCCACCCCCATCCTGGCCCCCCCAGGCACACCAGCCACAGTGGGGGCGCCGCAGGCACAGGGCGCACTGGGTTGCCTGAGCACAGCCCAGGGAGCAGCTCTCGGGCCCTCGGAGCAGCCGCCCACAGCCTCCGGCCATACATCGCAGGGGCAGGTACGAGGGGCTCAGACACTGTGCAGAGGAGAAAGGCAGATCCACTGGGTCAAATAAACACCTCCTGGGTATCTTCCCAGCTACACCTCTGCTCAGAGAGCTTACCCTCCCGGCCACACTGGGTGGGCCAAAGTGGACACCACCTGGTCATCATGGCCTTCTCCCTCTCAAGCATCCATTACTGTGTCGGTCTAGGGACTTCCTGGAAACTGGAAGATTATGTAACCCGGGCTGCAGGGCCATTTGAATGAGCAAATTACTGCACTGAAGAGGAGAGGAAGAAGCCGGGAAGAAAGCGAAGGTGAGCACCACACCCCAAACACCGATGGAGCGGCGGCTTTCCAGCTCCGGCTCCCGTCCCCGGGGCCCCTGGCTGCACTCCCCACCAGGCTTCTGTGTTGGTATAGTGAGTCCTCTCTACCCCCTGGGCTCAGGACACAGCTGCTTCCTACAACCATCCCAGATGGAGACAGAAACTGGTGTCAGGAGGACCTGGCTGCGGGGGCAGCCGCTCCCATCCTAGCCTGGGAAGTCAGCGGCTGAGCAGCAGCTCCCTTGCCATCACTTATCACGCCTGAGACCCAGACAAGGTACGTAATGAGTGTCAGGCCCCTGGGAACGGACTTCCGTGTGTAAGACCATTTCATTTACTGCTCGGGCCTTAAGTAAAGTATAAGAGGAAAGAGATTCATCTGGGCTGTTGGCTGGCAGCACTTAGGAAAAACCAAAGCCAGCATGCAATCCTGAAATAGAAAACCCAACTGCTGTGGCCGGGGCTTTGAGCCCATTGAGGGTTATGGCCAGCGATGAGCTGAGCTTGGCTCAACTGCCAAATTCTCTACCAGGCTAGGCCTCTGGAACTAAATTTAGTGCGCCCTTCGGCAGACTGCAGAGCCATCTGAAAGTTGGTGGAGAGAAGCCTGAGGCTTCAGTCTGCACAGAGCCTTCTGCTATGACCTCCCTAATGGCCAAATGCAATGCAGCCCAACACCATGGCTGCATTGCCTGCAACACCATAACTGCACTGCCTGTAACACCATGGCTGCATTGACTGTAACACCATGGCTGCATTGCCTGTAACACCATAGCTGCATTGCCTGTAACACCATGGCTGCACTGCCTGTAACACCATAGCTGCACTGCCTGTAACACCATGGCTGCATTGCCTGTAACACCATGGCTGCATTGCCTGTAACACCATGGCTGCATTGCCTGTAACACCATGACTGCATTGCCTGTAACTCCATGACTACACTGCCTGTAACACCATGACTACACTGCCTGTAACACTATGGCTGCATTGCCTGTAACACCATGGCTGCATTGCCTGTAACACCATGGCTGCACTGCCTGTAACACCATAGCTGCACTGCCTATAACACCCTGACTGCACTGCCTGTAACACCCTGACTGCACTGCCTGTGCTCCTGGCAGAGACATATGAACGTAAGTTCCAAGAGCAGGATCCAAGCTCATCTACTGATGTGCCCACAGCCTAGCAAAGTGCCTGGGCACAAAGAAGGTATTAAATAAAGAATTTGGTGGCCCTAGTGGGTCTGCTCATGGACAGAGCATTGGCCTGCAGACTGAAGGGTCCTGGGCTCAATTCCAGTCAAGGGCATGTACCTCAGTTACAGGATCCCAGCCCATGTGGGAGGCACCAATTGATGTGTCTCTCTCACATTGGTGTTTCTCTCTGTCTCTCCCTCTCCCTTCCATTCTCCCTAAAAATCAATGAAAAAATGTCCTCAGGTGAGAATTTAAAAAAAAAAAAGAAATTGCCAAGGCCGGTTTGGCTCAGTGGATAGAGCATCGTCCTGCGGACTGAAGGGTCCCAGGTTCGATTCCGGTCAAGAGCATGTACCTTAGTTGCAGGCACATCCCCAGTAGGAGATGTGCAGGAGGCAGCTGATCGATGTTTCTGACTCTCTCTCTCCCTTCCTCTCTGTAAAAAATCAATAAAATATATTAAAAAAAAAAAAAAAAAAAAAGAAATTGGTGAAAGGAGTTAAAGGGTTGGGGGAGGGAGAGATCTATAATACTGTCAACAATAAAATATATACATATATTTATTATTATTATTATTATTATTATTATTATTATTATTGGTGAAGGGAGAAAGGAAAGGAGGAAATAAGTCAGCCAGCCAGGGAAGAGAGTTATCTTGCCTGTGCTAGGCAGGCTCTGAGGCCAAAGTCATAAAGAACAATGCTGGATGGCTGAAATACAGCTGCCCGAGCCAGGTCATAACAGCCCTGGCCTGCACGCCTCTTATGCTTGGTCTGTGCTGTGGTGGTTTTTAAAAACCTGAGCCAACACTTCAACCAGAAGATCTGGCGGAAGTCCTCTCACATTCGCAGGCAGAATCAGTGTTGTGCTCTCCATCACCTGCGCCTGCCTCAGCCTGGAGCTGCCCTGGAGCAGGCACACAGGGCTGGGGAGCAGCACATGCTCTCTCTCTGGTCCCTGGAGCACCCACAAAGACAAATGATGGGATCTCAATAATACCTGGGAGGAGTTCCATCGCCAGACAGACCCTGGCTGGGGGAGGAGAGGCCTCCGCTTGTTGAGGACAGACACTGCAGGGTCACACTGAGAGCCCCACAGGGACATCCACTCTCCACCCCATGCAGGGATCCTCCGGGTGTGCCCCAGAAAGTGGAGATTGGGAATCTTCCGTGGGTGGAACCTGGGGCGTTGCTGAGTTTTTACTTAATGGCAGGCTCTGCTCTGTGTTCTACCAATACATCCTCCCATTAATTTGCACAACCTGCCTATGGGATGGTGTGGCGCAACCCAAAAAAATAATTTGGGTTTTGTCCAATTCCTGGCACAAAGCTACAATTCACCAGGAGCCCCTTTCTTCCATGAGTTTATGAGTGACTTAGGCAGGGTCACCAGAAATATCAAACAATTAGAGAGAGGGGTATAATTTTTAGCCCCACCCACTGACCCGGTGATTGAGCTCTATAAAAACTCTTGAGAAAAACAAGGCTCAGAGTTGGTATACACACCCAACTAGTGTGCCCAGAGAAGGCATGGAAACTCCATACACCTTCCTCATCTGGCCCTACTGACCTCCTCATGTGGCTCTTCCTGTATCACATCCTTTACAGTGCACCGGCATCGGTAAGGAAATGCTTCTCTGAGTTCTGTGAGCTGTTCTAAAAAATCAGAAAACCTGCAGAAGGGTTGGTGGGAATTGGATTTATGGCTGGTGGGTCAGAAGTGCAAGAGGCTTGGACTTGTGACTGACATCTGGAGTGGGGCAGTCTTCTGAGCTCTTTAACTTGTGGGATCTGACACTACTCCAGGTGGAGTGTGTCAGAAGTATATTGAATTGTTGGATTCCAGGTTGTATCTGGAGAACTGGTGAATTGGTCACTGGTGTTGAAACATCTCAAATGGGGCCCAGCCAGTTTGGCTCAATGGTTGCGCATCTACCTATGAACCCAGAGGTCACAGTTCGATTCCTGGTCAGGGCACATGCCCGGTGTGGGCTCAATCCCCCGTGGGGGGCATACAGGAGACAGCCAATCAATGGTTCTCTCTCATCATTGATGTTTTTCTCTCTCCCTGTCCCTTCCTCTCTGAAATCAATAAAAAAAAATTTTTTTTAAGAAACACCTTAGATGGGGTCTATTGATATCAGTCCTATTTTACCAAGGACTCGTATAGACTCATGGGTTGAGAGGTGAGTCACACCTCGATTGGGTCTTACAACTAAAGATATGAATGGTCATGGACATTGGTGGGAACTGGAGACTCGGAACTCTGGCCCAGTGACACTGCTTCCAGATACGACAGCAGGAGGTGAATCTTGTCTCCACCAGGGAAGGGTGGGAGGATAAATGTTTCAAGGTCTGTCACTGGGACAGCTAGAGCATGTTGGGCAAAGGCACCTTAAGAATGGGCTTTATGCCCTGGCCGGGTGGCTCAGTTGGTTGGACCATCATCCCATACACCAAAAGGGAGTTCAACCCCAGGTCAGAGAACACACCCATTGGGGCATGTGCGAGAGGCAACCAATCGATGTTTTTCCCTCTCTTTCCCTCCCTCCCTCCCTCTCTCTCTTATTCTCTCCCTCCCTTTTACAAAATCAATAAAATTAAATAAATAAATAAAAAAGAATGGGCTTTGTAAGAGAGCATGTTCTGGGCAGCCAAGGGGCCGACTGTCGCTGGCATATATAGAGCCTCCCCAGACCTTCCAGAATTCTCTCTCCAGCCCACAGCCACAGATGAGAGGCAGGTCTGAACTCTAAGTTAGAACCATGTGCTCCCACCCCTGACCAAGGCTGGACACCTAACTCCTAAGCTGAGCTGAAGTCCCTTTGCGAATGTCAGCGAACCAATGAACAGAGATAACTGTGGTCTCTAGAATTAGAATGTCACCTAGACTGAGGGTCAGGGCTGCCATTTGAGGCCATGGGTGTTATCACGGAGCCCAGAAACTGGAGGATGGAGACATGCAGAGAACAGCTGAGAAGAAAGACCATGAACCGTGGCCCAAGAACCACAGAGCAGCAATATTTCCTGTCTACATTCCATAAAATACCCCCAGCTCCTCAGTGGACGGGTTTGGTAGGAAGAGGATGGTTAAGAGTCACGGAAGGATGGCGGGGAGAGCTGAGGGAGTGTGGCAAGAAGACACAGGGAGACTCGCGAGGCAAGGAGGGAAGAAAGAGACGCTGGGAGAGAGAAGAGAATGGGGGTTAAGGGAAAGTGTGAGGGTGAGACCAGAGCGAGGAGATGGAGAGGAAGTGGGACAGAGAAGGAGGCAGCGGAGAGAGTCAGTGCAGGGCAAAGAGAAAAGAGCCCAGACCGCTGGCAGAGTGCAGTACCTGTTGGAGACTGCTGCTCCAGACACAGTGCTGCCAGCCCCCGTCCGCACCCTTGGAGTCCAGACAGGAGGTACAGTTGGGCAGGAGGTGACAGGGAGTGGGGCAGGGCAGTGGGGGCGATGATTCCACCGGCATTGGGGACACGTTCAGCAGAGAGTGGCTGAAGCATGTCCAGTCGTAGGTGGGCTGCACGGAGAGGATGCGGCGGGTCTCCCCTAGTGTTGGGGGCATAGTGATTAGAGCTGGGATGCTGGGGCCCCTCCTCCCTCAGACCCGGAGCCCAGGCCCCCAGCCCTCCTCCCTCAGACCCGGAGTCCAGGCCCCCAGCCCTTCTCCCTCACAACCAGGAGCCCAGGCCCCCAGCCCTCCTCCCTCAGACCCGGAGCCCAGGCCCCCAGCCCTCCTCCCTCAGACCCGGAGCCCAGGCCCCCAGCCCTCCTCCCTCAGACCCGGAGCCCAGGCCCCCAGCCCTCCTCCCTCAGACCCGGAGCCCAGGCTCCCAGCCCTTCTCCCTCACACCCAGGAGCCCAGGCCCCCAGCCCTCCTCCCTCAGACCCGGAGTCCAGGCCCCCAGCCCTCCTCCCTCAGACCCGGAGCCCAGGCCCCCAGCCCCTCCTCCCTCAGACCCGGAGCCCAGGCCCCCAGCCCTCCTCCCTCAAACCCGGAGCCCAGGCCCCCAGCCCCTCCTCCCTCAGACTCGGAGCCCAGGCCCCCAGCCTCTCCTTTCAGGGGCCCAGCCTTGGTGCTCACCTGTCCTCTTGAACTGCCGTGTCCACATGCACTTGCCCTCCCTGGTACACTGCTCGCAGTCGGCAGCCCCACATGCAGCCTCTGAGCAGTTCCCTGCCCAGAAGACCTCTCGCTGATTGATCCGACAATCATTCTCTGAGGTGCAGGACCCGTTGCGCCCGATGCAGGCACCCTCGGGACAGTTGGTACACCACTTACAGCGGGGGACAGATGCCTGGTGGGGGAAGACAGGCTCTATGAGGTCCTCGGGGTCCCCTGCATCCCTCCTGACCCAGCTCCTCCACCCAATCACAGCTGAAGAGGATGCTGTTCCTGAGCCCCTCCACCTTCCCTCAAGCCACTCACCTCTCCATCTCCAGGCTGCAGGGTCCGGGGATGGCGGGCAAGGCACTCACTGCAGGTCCGGAGACGTCGGCATTCCTCAGGGGAATGAGGCATTGGGGAGCAAGCGGGTGCCCCACAGCCCAGCCTGGGGAGACACAAGGCCTTGGCTCATCCAGGCTCCATCCTCTTGATGCCAAACTGCACTCAGCACAAGACTCAGTCCTGCTCCTTCCCCATCCCACCTGCTAATGGTCCCGTGTCCACCGGTCTCCCAAGCCAGTGACACTAAACAGCATGTCACATCCTCCTGCTCCTCCAGCACTCAGGCTCTCAGCCTCTTGGTTCTCTGACCGTCCCCTCCTGCCCACCTCTGCAGCCCTTTGCTCAGTTCGGCCTCTTCCCCTAGCTCTGGCCTCCTGTCTAGTTTCTACCTGCAGCCTCCCCTGGTCACTCCCTCCCTCACAATAGCCCCAAGCTCTCTTTCTGCCCCAGGCTGCCTGCCACCTCCTGCCCAAACCTTTGTGGCTCCCTGTCATTCACAGTGGAGGTCCATAATCCTTTACCCCAAATCTTTGAAAGCCCAGTGCTTCCAAGCTTCCCAGCTTTCAGAAAAGCAGTGGATGTGCGCATTCGTATATAACACCCCATCAGTCAAACCCTCTAACATTTCTGTAGTGCAGATGGTGGCACATTTAACGGGACAAGTGGAGCCAAATGAGTTTGTGTTAAACCTATGACAGCGAGCTCAGCTTCCTGGCACATTCAGCTTCCCAAACTAAAATGAGGGGGTCTGTGGACTGGATGGAGCCAGTACCTCAGCCAAGCACTGGGGACCCCACCCAACTTTCCAGTCTCATGTTCTCCAAACTCAGGTGGTCTTTCAAACACGCCAATCACAGCCCCACCTCTGAAACTGCTGGTGTCAAGTCTCCTGGTCATTTAGGGCCCAGTTCAGACCCAGCTCCTTCAGGTGGTTCCTGAGCCCCATGTCTTTTTGGATAACGCTCCAGCCCACAAGCAGGTCTGCCCCTCGAGTCCCCAGCGCACCCTGCCTGTGATGAGCTCCCTATATCCCCTTGTGAGCTGGCATCCAGCCTGGCCTAGCACAGAACCCCCTTTGGAGAGCACCAGCACCACCCTCCCCTGAGCTGCCAGTCAGCACCATTACCTGTGAGCCTGGTCTCCAGACAAGCAGACCCCATGGCACCAGCTGCAGGCCCCAGACTGGTTACAAGCTTCAGGTGAGGGCAGCAGGCGACAGGGGTCGGGGGGCATGGTCAAGGCCAGCAGGCGGCCCAGGGCCACTCCTCCAAAGCCCCCTGAGATGTACAGGCGGCCCCCCACTGCTGCCACAGCATGGGCCACAGACTCCTCCATCGGGGGCCCCACAGAGGCCTGGCCTGGGGAAAGAGAGAGAACGGGCAGGAGACCCCGGGAAGAGGCCCACACAAAGACACCAGTCAGAGAGGGACACGGAGCAAGCCGTGAGAGGCTAAGGAGAGCAAAGACAGTCGGGACAGGACAGGGAAAGACAGAAAAGGCCCAACAGGGCCAGGAAATCAGACACAGACAGCAAAACACAAGTGAGGGAGAGAGACACAGAGAGAAAAAGGAGAAGCGAGTGACATTAGGAGTGGAGACGAGTGCTGCAGTACAGCCCTGACAGTTGTTTTCTTCTTGCCATGCAAGTGCCTGACTGAAGCTCTGACCGCCAGGCAGCCCTTCCAGAGGCACCCGCTCAGGAAGGCTCCCGGGAGTCACACAGGGCCGCCCAGGACCGGGTCCACAGAGCCAGATGTGTTGTAGAGAACTTGGTTGGTTTCAAATCTGACTGTGTGAGCTACTTGTTTGTTTTCTGCTCTTACGTTTTAAATTCACAAATAATGAGCCAAAACCAGTTTGGTTCAGTGGATAGAGCGTCAGCCTGCGGACTGAAGGGTCCCAGGTTCAATTCCAATCAAGGGCATGTACCTTGGTTGCAGGCACATCCCCAGTGGGGGGAGGGGGGGGGGTGCAGGAGGCAGCTGATCAATGTTTCTCTCTCATCGATGTTTCTAACTCTCTATCTCTCTCTCTTCCTCTCTGTAAAAAATCAATAAAATAATAATTTCACCAATAATGAGTGAGCCAGTAGATATCCTAGGCCCCCACCACAGACCCCAATAAAAGTAGCAAAATAAACTTCTCTAAGGGAAAAAAAAAAAAAAAAAGGAAGGAGGGCATCCCCTTGGGTCTTTAGATACCATGGAGGCAACAGGAGCTTTGCCTGAGTCTGAAGGGACCCATGTGACTCCTAATGAGCAGGGTCCCAGGCGGGGGCTCACAGGGACGGCAATGGACTTACGGGTGAGGTCAGGCAGCAGCCAAGAGTTGCAGTTGACCTGGTAGAGCAGCACATCACTGCTGAACTCATCAGGGTCCGAGCGGCCGCCCAGGACCACCATGGTGTCCCCTAGCAGCGCTGAGGCGTGGAAAAGTCGGGGGCGGGGCTGTTGGGGAGACAGATGGCCTGTCAGAGCCCACAGTCCTCTGCTTACTCTCTCAGCCCACTGGCCACCCTGATTCTCCCTACACCCCAGTGCCCACCAGCCCACCCAGTGAACCTTCCTCAGATCTCACCTCTTCCTCCAGGAAACCTCCCTCCTTCCTCAGCAGGCCCCAGAGCCACCTCCTTTTCCTGCTCCCACATCCTGTGCTCAGAGCTGGCAGCCCAGCCTGGCCTCGCACAGAGCCCCTTCGGAGAGAACCAGCACCACCCTCCCCTGAGCTGTCACTGTCGGCCTGCTCCCTGGATAAGCAGACCTCGGCGCCAAGTGCAGACCCTAGCCTGGTTACAAGCTACTCCTCAGGAGCTAGCCCAGACTGCTTGAAACAGACGTCACATTTTCATGTAACCGCACCAGCTGGGCTGGGGGCATCTGTGAAGGACTTGGGAGTATGTTGGGTGGATGGAAAATGCAATTGTCTCTAACTAGCACATCCCACACCCCTCTCTTTTGGCCTTGAAGGCAGGAAGTGCAAGGAGCTTCAGAGCCCCAGTTCCAGATGGGGAGGCCAGGAAGGGGGAGGGGCCTGCCAGGGCTACACCAAGAGTGGGAGGAGCAGAACCCAGGCCTGGAACTCCTGGTCTAGGATTCTTTCTTCCAAGCCAGGGGTGGAGCAGGGAGACTTGGGCTGCCACAGCTCGGTTCAGGGGACTGTGAAGAAGGGGGGATAGGAGTCCGGGGGTGAACTAGTCCTGGATCATTGGAACAGGGAGGCCCACTCCCTTCCACCCTCTACGTCCATCTGTCTAGACCACCTTTTCTGACCTTTGCCCCCTGAGAAGGGGCCAGCAGGCTCCAGGTTCGGTCAGGACAGTGCAGGGAGTAGAGCTCGGGGGATGGGGCTGCCAGCTCCACGTGGAAGCGGAAACCCCCAAACACGTAGAGAGAGTCGGTGGCCTCGTGGTACACGGCAGAATGACCATAGAGACCTGGGGGCGGGGAGATGGAGGGGGAACAGAGGCTGGGGAAGGCCTGGGGATCAGGAAGGCCCCCACCTTCCTGGGCTCCCCTTCTCTTACCACACCTTCCCAGGCCCTGAGGCCACAGACTCAGGGGCCCTTCCCAGACTCAGAGGCTCTGGGAAAGGGAAGAGGGAGACCGGGTGGCCAGAATGTTCTGGGGACAGTGACCAAAGAACAGAAGGAGAGGAAGAGAAAGGAGATTATCTGAGGGACAGCGATCTGGGGAGAGAAGAAGGTGACCTGCGTTACTGGACAGGAAGAGGGCAGCTTTTCATGTAGTCAAGGGGAGGGTGTTAGAGACACTGAGCATCTCATTCTCAAGAAATGGTATTTGAGAGCCTGGGCAGGGGGCAGGGAACAACAGGGAGATAACAAGGTGTGAGGGCAGTGGCCATGGAGTGTGGGAGTGGACGAGCGCCTGCTGTGCTCTCCTGTCCCTAGCCCCACCTGTGGGGGGTGTCCCACTCTGAGCTCCGGACACCCAGGTGCCAGTCGCCAGCTGGTACTCGAGCAGCTGCTGGTTGAAGCCATTTTCAGGAGAGTAACCGCCCACCAGGAGCAGAGACAGGCCTCTGCGCGCAGTGAGGGTATGACCAGCGACAGCTGGAAGCTCCACAGTCTGAGGGGCCTGAGAGATAGAGGGCAAAGGTCAAAGGAGGCCAGAGGTCAGGGGTCATCTTGAGGGTAGAAGCGAGACTCAAAACCCCACACTCCGCTTGAACTCGCTAAGGAGACAGTGAGCTGCCTGGGGCTGGTCAGACCATAGGCCCTCCGACTGACCGGCCAGCCCTGGCCCAGCAGGAGGCAGCAGGCCTTTTCCCACGCCTGCCTCTCAGTGTCACTTCTTCAGGGAGTAACAGCCTGTGCTCCTTTGGAAAGCCCTGCTCTCGCTCTGGCTGCAAAGGGCTGACTCTATCTCTCCAGAGGTGGCCCACCAGGGCATCATACCCCTTGACCAGATCACCTGGGCAATACAATGTGGCCCAGAAGGCCAATGAAATTCAATTCTGGGACTTGAGCTGGGGCCCGGGGAGGAAGCAGGCAGGAGCTCCCTGTCACCTTAGCCAGAGCCCGGTGTTAGGGCTTGGGGGTGGGAGATGTGCTCACCTTCTCCTGCCGCCACTGTAGGGTGGTGAGGTTGAGGACCCAGAAGTCTCGGGCGATGCCCCCAGCCGTGAGCCCGCCCATCAGGTACATGGCACCTCGGCCAGCAGGCACATAGGCAGCGGCATGGAAGGAACGGGGTGAGGGGCCCGGGCCCCCGTCCTCAGCTCCTGCCAGCATCTGTGTCCACCTCCACTCACTCACGGAGTACCTGGAACCCACACAGAAAGGCAGCCTCACTGTCCGGTCATCCCAGCATTCCTTAGCGCAACCCTCCTATGACAGTCACCTTACAATCCCCCAGGGTAACACCACCCAAATGAGTATCCACCCTGAGGTGAACTTGCTGTGACAAGTGTCACAGTGTCCTTTGAAGTGTCCTATTCTGCACCCCCGAGGGACTCTTATGAGACAGATATCTCAGCATCTCGGAGGTGACCTCTCTCTCTCATTCAGGAATCCCACCTCCCCAGGGCAGTTCTCACCTGTACAGGTTTCCCAGCAGCCCCTGGGGGAGGCCCAGGCCCCCAAACATCCACAAGGTGGCATCAGGTCCCTCCACCATGGTGTGCCCCAGGCGGTGCAGGAAGCGGCTAGCAGTGTCCTGAGGGTGGGGGTGGGGACAGGAGGGGTCATGCTAAGGCCATGACAGTATCTGGCAGAATATTGGGTCTGGGGAGTGGTCCCAGGAGGGGAGGAGGGAGATTGCCAGGCTGTGTGAAACCCCCCCAGAAACGGCTGCCACAACGCACAGCTGAGAGGCGGCTGTCCATGAGGGTCTCCCAGACCAGCTGGCCACCGTCCAGCTTCGTGGCACAGTCGGGGCCCCCGAAGCCCTCAGCACAGATGCACACGCCCAGACTCTGGGGGACAGAAGAAGAAAGCTTGGCAAGAGCCCTGAGCACCACCCCGTGCCACCTAACTCACCCACCCCATCTGTACCTGGTTACAGGTGCCTGCCCCGTTGTGGGCATTGCAGTTTTCAGGACACAGAGCCATGCGACAGTGTGGGCCAGCCCAGCCCTGGGGACAGCGGCAGAGGCCAGCGCCTGCGGCCCCATCCTGGGGCACACACTCCTGGGGGACAGGGCAGCTGCCAGGGCCCCCTGACCCACAGCGGGCAGAGCCCACGGAAGCGTTGAAGCCCCAGGACGAGGAGCCGTTGGCCTCCCAGTGCAACACGAGCAGCCCTGTTGGGAGAGAGGCCAGAGGCATGTAGCAAAGGCCAAAGTCCAGCCTGGCTCCATCCCCAGGTTTTGAGAAAAACCCATGTAATTGGGCAGGAAGCCAGCCACCTAATCATCTATAATCATTGCACCCCTCTCCCTAGTCCAGCCCATCAAGTCCCATAGGTTTTAAAGCCTAAATTTCTCTCCTATTCACCCACTGCTTGCCACTTCCTCTATTGTCTGGCCTGGCCACCAACACCACCCTCAACTAGCTCTCCTGGCTCACCTACATGCTGCCCTTCAGTCATCCCACGTGATCCTTAAAAACATGAACCTGAACCTGTCACTCGCAAGCTCCAAACCTTCCACAACTCCCTATTGTTCTTTTGTACAATCAAATCTCCTTAAAAAGATTTGGGGGGCGGAGGGGGGAGGGGGGGGCAGGGGAGACCGGAATTAATGATATGTAAAAAATGAGTCCAAGTTATATTGGAAAAAAAAAAAAAAAAAAGGCCCTGCAGGCCCTCTGACGTCATAGCCTTCCCCTGCTCCTGCTTCTCAGGGCCTAGGCACCTGCTAATCCTCCCCTGAGGAGTCCCCCTTACCCACACCGCCCCCTTCAGGCCTCAGATGAGGCTTCACCACCGCACAGAAACTCTCCAAAGACTCCCAGACAGGCCAGGCACTCTCTTCCACTTCCTACCGTCCCTCGCTATTCTGAGTGAACTTTGATGTCCTACACGCACACACACACACGCACACGCACATGCACACACACGCACACACAGTGAACCATGAAGGCAGCGCTGTGCCCTTGTTCACTGCTGCACCCTTCGCCTCTAGCTCAGGCCCGGCTCACTGCAGTGCTCCGTAAATACTTGGTGGATGAAACGAAACGAGGGGCCCCTCAGTCCTTTGCTCGCTGTGAGGAGTCTAGGTTGCCAGTACAACTCTGCCTCTCTCCCAGCCTTGGAGCCCCTCTGATTTGCAGTATGAAAGAAAGCATTTCCAGACTTGGGCCCTTAACTGCCAGGGGTAACAAATAGTGCATTTCCATCAGCCTGAGCTGGGCTTCCCTCAGCCCTGCTGAGGAGGCCTGGGTGTGAGGCTGTCCTGTGATTGTAGGATAGAGCAGCACCTCTGGATTCTACCCGTGAGATACCAGTGGCACCCCCACACATGCCCACCAGCCACATGCCCCCAGGACACCATCAGCCCTGGTAGAGAATCGAGGCTGAGATGCTCAGGGCCCTCACACCAGCCCTCTGTGTGCCCAAAGACACATCCGCTTGGCCCTTCTCTCCGGAGGCAGCCCAGCAATACTCGGTTTGCCTCTCAGCTGAAGACATGGAGACCCACAGCAAGACACTTGCCTCACCCAGCAAGTCAGTGGCAGGATCGGCTGGGCCTTAAGTCCACCTTGGTCAGCAAGATGCAGGGGAGCAAGAGATACACAGCCCAGTACAGAGGCCCCACCTCCCTAGTCCCCATACCGGATAGGGCCTGCACAGTGAGGGGCCTGTCCCGCCGCTGGCCGCAGAAGGCAGCAATGAGGCTCCTGTCCGACTGCACAACACCAGTGTCCAGGAAGCGTGGGAAGCCGTCAAAGGCCAGCACGTAGCTCAGCTGGAGGGGTGCAGAGGTGAGGATTAGAAGATGAGGAGGATGAGAAAGGGGAATACTTGGGGTCTGGGAGGAGGAGAGACAATCTGACACAGGGAAGTGGGCTGTTTGAGCATACTGGGCAGACTGTGAAACTGTGGCATTGAGATCACTATTCCCCTCCTGTGTTGACAGCAGACATGGCTGATCAATCAGATACTTTCACCTGGTGCCTCTTTCTCACCACACAGCTCCTGGAGGCCACCACCAGCTGTGAGAGCTAGCACACAGCACATATTTGCCATGCTGTACTGAGGAAGGCAGTTTGAGGATCTGGGGGTTGGAGACTTGGAGTCCAGGAAACAAGAGGTGATCTGGTAAATGGGAAGGTCTGTGAGCTGGGGGTTGAAGGACTAAAGTTTGGGGTTGGAAAGATTTAAAAAAGTGGGGTGATGGGGGTCAGGGCCTAAGGAGTCCAACTGGGTGGGGAAGTCATAGGTCTGAACCCTAGTGCCCTCAGAGCTCACCGTGCAGGGGGTGCTGCTGTCGGGGGAGAAGGTGAGGGTGAGCGGGGGACAGAGGGTCCCAGGAGCACAGGGCTGTAGCACCTCAGTGGCCGAGACAACCCACACACAATATGAAAGGCCTGGCCCGGCTCTCACTGCCCCGCCACCTGGAGGCAGCAGCCCCCCAACCCGGCGTGAGCCCAGTGCCACTGAGGACACGTTGGTGAGGAGGGCGCGGCCCCCACACTCCCGGAAGCAGGAGCCACCAGCCCTGGGGAGATGGAGAAGAGCCAGTGTCAGACCAGTCCTGCCTCATCCCACATGCCCCTCACCCCTACCCCCCCTGCCCGGCCCCTGACTCACCGGGGGTCCCCATAGTAGCCAGGGATGCAGAGCTGGCAGTGGGCACCTTCGGTGTGGTCCTGGCAGAAGCAGAGCCCGCTGAGGTTGTCGCAGTGGCCGCGACGTGGGTCCCCGTGCCCGTTGCACTGACAGGGCCGGCAGCCGCCTGAGCCCGTGGCGTTGCCAAAGCTGCCGGGCCGGCACCGTTCGCAGTGCTCCCCCCAGGTCCAGTCTGTAGAGACCCCGCAGGCAGGACAGTCAGGGACAAGGGTGGAAGGAGCCTGCCAACTGGCTCACCTGATCCCTGACCTCAGGCTGCTTCAAAGGAGGGTCATCTAGGCCCAGACTTGGAGGAATAGCAAGTCCTCGGAGTGAGGACTAAGGCCCCACCAATGAGATGAGTGCCACTGAAGCAGGTCAGGGGTCAGGAGCAGGCAGTGGGCAGGAGGACCCCGAGCCGGTGAGGGGACACTGAGGCCCACACAGAGAAAAGAAAACTAGAATCCCGAGGAGGCTCCCTGGAGGCCAGTCTGGGGGTGTCTGGGAGAAGGGCAGCTCACCCTGGCACTCATCACAGAAGCCAGGCCCCCGCTTTCGGCAATGGCTGTGGAAGTTGCAGCCACAGTCTCTGGAGCAGCGGGGACCGGGGGGCCCTGGGGCAGGCGTGGGCGGGGGCAGGTCCGATGTCCAGCCCAGGTCACACACGCAGGTGAAGTCAGGGGGTCCACTGCACACACCATGGCCACAGTCCTCCAGGCACCTGAGGGGCCGAGGCAGGGGTGGGGGAAGGGCTGGGCAGGCCCAGAGTGCCCAAGGCATCCCTGCCATCCCATTCCACCCCATCATCTCCAGAGCAGCACCATCACAAGCTACTGCCCATTCCATTGGTCCTACACTACGTGTCTCCAAGGTAACCCCATCACATGGGAACTCCTGTCTCTATAGTAACCACACATCACTACTAGTGATCTGTTCTCTATGAAAACCCCTTTTCAACTTGGTTCTCCTCCATCTCCATGGCAACTCTGAGAACTACTAGTACATGGGTGACCTGCCTCACAGTAAGTAGTGTTACACTGGGGACGCTGCCACTCTAATGAGGACCTAGTCTGCAAGGTAAAAACCTGAGGCTCCCTGGGATGCTGGTTCCACATGAGGGATTCCAGCACCAGGATCACTTCCTCCTCCCATCTCCACACACCCCTGCCCTGGGGCAGCATCTCCATGGAAACCATGCCCCACTCACGTGCGATTGCAGTATGTGATGCCATCACCCTGGTAACCGCGCTGGCAGTGACACTCGTAGCTGAGGGGCGTGTTCAGGCAGGAAGCCCGCAGGTGGCACCGTGCCAGGCCCAGGCGACACTCATCCACGTCAGGACAGCGGGCATACGCCCAGCGGGCAGGGAGGGCCACGGACAGCCCCAGGCCCTCCCCCACCCACAGGGAGCAGTTACCCCCACCAAGGGGCCCTGAGAAGTCCCCCTGGAGGCACCTGGAGGGTGGGAGATTGAAGAAGGTGGTGGAGTGGGAGGAGATGATAAAAAAACAAGAGATGGAAATAGTTACAAGGAGAGAGAAAGCCAATCAGAGATAGAGAGAGAAGTATAAATATATATAGAGAGAAAGGAGAAATGGAAGCAACAGAGGGAAAGCAAGAGTAGTCAAACAAAAACGATGGTGAAAGACAGAAGCGAGATAGAGACAGGGACACGGTGAAAGGAGAGACAGAAACAAGTCAAGAAGAAGGAGGGAAGGACAATGAGAGAAAACAAGTCCCAGAAGCAGGGACAGAGTGAAGAGGGAGAAGAGAGAAAAACTAAGAGAAGTGGGGAGGGAGAAAAACAGAGACGGTGGTAAGGAAAAGACAGAGAGGCAGAGAAACAGGGCAGCCATTAGAATTAGGGCCGTGGACAGCTGCCCACCCCATCCTGCCCATCCACCTGCCCCCCCGCCCAGGGCTCACCGCCCCAGTGTGGGGTTGTCCTCATTGCCGCACCAGCCACACTCATGGCTCTGTAGACACTCGTGGCAGGTCTGGAAGCGGTCACAGCTCCGGCACCGGGGCTCCGAGTGCACACTGCAGGGCGGCAGGGGTGAGGGGTGTCAGAGCCCAGCCACCTCCACCTCTCCAACCTCCCATGAGCCCAGCTGCCCACCCTGACCGCACCTGTCATCCCAGCCTCGGCAGCCCCCATACGGGTACCGGGCCAAGTAGGCAGCAAACAGAAAGCAGGTGTGGGTGGACTGGCACCAGGCGCACTGGCTTGAGTTGGCCAAGCAGTCGTCACAGGTCAGGCGCCTGGGGGTGAGGAGTGAGGATTGGGTCACGCCATGGCTGGTGTGTACACACTCCCCACACCTGCACCCTGGGCGCCGAGGGGCTCACTGGCTGCAGAGCGGGGGACACGCCTCTGGGCTCTTCAGGGCACCCTGACCCCGGCCTCGCCGGCTGCATGCTGCGTCCCCTTTGCGGTTGGTGCTCTGATGCCACTCACAGTAGGGGTCCTGGGGGTTGGAGAGGTAAGAGCCCAGCTTAGCCCTCTCCCTTGGGCTCCCAGTGCCCTGCTTCCCTCACCGACCCACCCCTAAAACCACCCTCCAAGCCCCCTACCCTCTCCCACTGCCTGCCTCTCCACACTTTCCCCTTCAGCCAGCAGCATCCATGGCGTCTGCCTGCCCAGCACCCTCTCGCATTTTGGGCACAAGAATCCCTTGGAAGGTCAAGTGGGGGGCGAATGCAATCCTTGGGATCCAGAGGTAGGAAAAGGGCCACCCTCACCCCTGACCTCACTGACTGATCCTATGCACTTCTGGGACCCCTGTTGACCCCGGGTGACAGTGGGTGGGGACAGAAAGGTACTCTTTCCACTTGGCTGAGTGAGGGATGCAAGACTGGAACCCTGTGGCTCCCTTGCCATTCCCCAGGAACGACCCTCCAGGGAAACCACGGTCTGAACCATTGGAAGTCACAGGCCTGAAGGCCTATCCTGGACTCTGCCGCCCAAGCCGATAAATGCCCCTCTAGAGAAGAGGCGACCCGTGGGGTTTTCTGGCCCCTAAAGTCCTGACTGCCAGGAGCCCCCTCTCCAGTCCCTCTCCTCTGCCCCCCACCTGACTCTTATCTACAGATCAAAGACAACAGCCCCAGCTATGGCCCCATACTGCCACCACAGGGACCCTTGGCTGCCCATGTCAGCCCTGGGGGCACCTCTTCCCCAGCCCCCAGCTTTGGATGCCTCCCACTTGAAACTGCCCCCTCAGGGGCCTGGCAGGAACCTGGGTACAGGCGTGGCAGTCACGATGCTCCTCACAGAGCGGGCAGAGGGCAGGCACCAGCACCAGCAAGGACCCGCGGGCCCCACCGTCCGTGCAGTGAGCCCCACTCTGGCGCAGGTGGCAGGTGGAGCTGGCCAGGCACCAGCCGCAGCCCTGGTCCGCCAGGCAGCCCAGGCAGGAGGAGTAGGAGGCGCAGGCCGTGGAGCGGTAGGGTTCCAGGAAGAAGAAGGAGATCTCCTGGCGGAGGAGGCATAGGAAGTCAGGGGCCCATGCTCCAACTTGAGGGTCAGGAGTCAAGGTTTGAAGTAGGGATCCGAGTTTGGAGCTAAAGACTTAAGTGTCCAGAGACAATATTGAGAAGTCAGGCATGTACAAAGTCAGAATCTGGGCCATTAGCAGACAAAAGAGGATCAGTATTTGAAACATTCTAGAGATTAGAAGTAAAAATATGGAGGGCAGAGTCAGGGGCAGTGGGGTCAGGGAAGAGGTACAGATGTGGGCAGGGGTCAGAATATCAAGTCAGGTCAGAGTCTGGGTGTCAGGGAGTGGAGTCTGGAGGGTGCAAGGTGAGTCCAGAGTTCAAAAGCCAAGGTCTGTGGTCTGGGGTTCAGAAATCCCAGAGGACCAGGCGTCTGGGTCTGGGTACTCACACTGCCACCTGGCACACCAGTCCGGTCCCACAGCAGTGTGAGCTCGCTGTGCCCAGGGCCTGCCGAGCCATTGAGC
The DNA here is from genome assembly GCF_014108245.1 of Pipistrellus kuhlii. NCBI lineage: Eukaryota > Metazoa > Chordata > Mammalia > Chiroptera > Vespertilionidae > Pipistrellus > Pipistrellus kuhlii. Next base: position 732,975 of record NW_023425538.1, on the reverse strand, counting down.
TGGCCCCGGATCTCCACCGCATATTTGTGGCCCCGGCCAGGCAATGGGAAGAGACGAGCAGATCCTGGGCGCTGTAGCCGCCTTATCTCTTTCTCCTGCTGCGCCACCCAGCGCCCCACTTCCTCCTGCAGTAGGGAGAGGACAGACAGGGCCTCAGGACTTGCCACAGCCTCCATCTCTGAAACCTCTGGGAGCTTCAAACCCACCTCGCAGCCACCTCTTCCTGGAAAGAGGAGTGCCTCAGGGTTCCTTAGATCCCGAGAACCTCCATGTGCCTCCAAATGCACCAGGGACCCTCCTCCTCCTCAGGGGAATCTGACTTGGTAAGACAGACCTTCCCCACCCTCTTCAAAATTTCCCAAACTCTGTTCACAATTGAACACCCCGTGGCCCTCTCTCCACTAAGGACGCATCTCCTCCCCAGTCTTCCCTGCACCACACATCCCCTCCCCGTATGGACCACAAACAACCCTCTGAGTGTCCCAGGTGCCCTCACCATGCTCTCTGGGTCAGGGCCACGGGCCATCCGGGCCAGGACGTGTAGGCGCTGGGCCCGGGCCCACACAGCCACGTCCTCAGCCCCTGGCCCGCCGGGCCCTCCCGGAAGCAGTGGGTGGATGAAGCCACGATAGACCAGTGATACGTCGGTCTCTGGGCTGGGTGTCAGGGTGATGGTTGTGCTGCGGACAATCAAGACCTGTGCCAGCGGGGAAGGGCATGAATGAGTGCCTCTTTGCGTGGCCCACAGTCCCCACACCTCTCAGGCCACATCAGAGCCAGAAAGGATCAGGCAACTCAACCTCCTTCCCAATTCCATGGAATGAGACTGAGGCCAGCGCAGGGGAGGCTGCTCACCAGGGGTAACTAAGAGTCAGGATGCCAACTCAGAGAACGAACAACATCCTCTTCCCCAATTCCCCACCTTTCCACCTAAGCCCTCAGGAGTCTAGATGACTAAATAAATAAATAAAATCCCTTAACTACAGAGTATGGAAAACCCCAGGTTAGTGACCCTGGGGGGTGTCGCACCCAACTCCATGGGGACAGAAGCCCCTGTGCTCAGAACCTCTGGATCTCAATGTAGCTTATCCTCTGCTACATAATCAACAAGTACACAAGGTGTATTTTTTTAAAAGGAGATTCCAGCCCTAACTGATTTGACTCCATGGATGGAGTGTCGGCCTGTGGACTAAAGGGTCCCATGTTTGATTCTGGTTGGGGGCACATGCCCAGGTTGCAAGCTCCATCCCTAGTAAGGGGCATGCAAGAGGCAGCAGATCAATGATTCTCTCTCATCATTAATGTTTCTATCTCTCTCTCCCTCTCCCTCTCTCTTCGAAATCAATAAAAATATACTTTAAAATAAATAAATAAATAAATAAATAAATAAATAAGAAAGAAGATTCCAGCCCTGGCTGGTGTGCATCAGTTGGCTGAGCATCTTGTGCTCAACCAAAGGTTATGGGTTCAATTCCTAGTCAGGGCATGTAAGGAAGGCAACCAATCAATATTTCTGTTTCTCTCTCTCTCTCTCTCTCTCTCTCTCTCTCTCTCTATCTCTTTCTCTCTCTGTCTCTCAGCATGTCGTCAGGTGAGGATTAAATAATAATAATAATTGATAATAATAATAAATAAAAAGATTCCAGATAAAACATTCCAAGTGACAGATATGATTTTTTGGTAAGTATTTGTTTTTGTAATTGCAAATGAATGGAATAGGTCAAGTGTTCATTATGAGAGACTGTTTAAATAAACAACAGTACCAGGTGTAGGAAATAAATGGAATATTATGCAGTTGTAAAGATAATGAGAATGTTTCCTAAGTTCTCTAATGGAAAGATCGTTGGGATGTATTAAGAAAAAAAGGATTTGCTAGTAGAGTGTGGATAATATACTACTTTTTGTGCAAGAAAGAAAAATGATTAAAAGTCACATTTATGCCCTAGCTGGAATCAAATCATGACCTCCTGGTTCATAAGTCAATGCTCTACCATTGAGCCACACCAACAAGGCTTTTTAAAATGTGTTTTTATTGGTTTTAGAGAGGAAGAGAGAAAAAAAAACGATGTGAGAGTGAAACATTGATCAGCTGTCTCCCGCACCTACGCTGATGGGGATGCAGCCCACAACCTGGGCCTGTTGGTGCATGGGACAATGCTCAGCCCACTTAGTCACATGGGCCAGGGATACCATAATTTTAAAAAATTTCTTAAATGTTTTTAACTATTAAGGAAAATCAAACCCTTGAATATAAACATATAAGTGGTAAAGATCTATTTGGAAAACAAAAACCCCAGGACCAGCCCTTCAACACTCCATCCCCAGCTCCCTACCTTGTCAGGCTGAGAGGCGTTGGGTGGCTGTTGGAAGGTGAGGAGGTGCAGGCCAGGCAGGAAGCTCTGGGTGACGCAGGCCTCCAGGGATGTGACGAAGACAGGTGCAGGCCCCCACCAGCCCACGGTGCCTGAGATCTGCTCTCCTCGGCAGTGGGCCTGCTCTGTAAGGACAGGAGGAGGGTCAGTGTGGGGTGCAGCACTGCCCCCTCCCACACTTCCACAGGTCACTCACCGGGCCGAGGGAGGCAGCTCTCATTGTGCACGCACCAGCCCAGGGCACCAGGTCCCCGGGGAGGAGCTGCAGGGCTGCTGAAGGCCAGGCAGGCCTGGCAGTCAGCCAGGAGGCGCCCCAGGCCCAGGCAGCTGGCAGCCAGACACTGCAGGAAAGGAGGAGACAGGAGTCCTTGTTCACCGGGGCTTATGAGATCCGGAAAGGGCTATGGATTGAGGAGTTTTGGAGTAGAATGGATCAGGAAATTGGAGAAGGGAACTGAAAGCCAATTACAATAGAATGGAGAAAGTTGAAGAGGACAGGGCCTGGGAATATGGGTACAGATAAGTTCAAAAGGACCGGGGAAAGGGTCAAAGTTTAGGGGTCAGCAATCAGGAATGGGAGATGGTGATTTTAGATGTGAAACAAGTCTCCCGTGTGAGTGTGGGGGGGTCCTTCTTCACTTGGTTTCACAGAGGAAGACACTGAGGGCTGGCTCTGTGGGAAGGGGAGTAGGAGGAGTGAGGACAGCTACTCACAGCCCCCGAGGGGGTCCCAGGAGGCAGTGCGGCTTGGCAGGACCCCTGACACCAACTGCATTCCGGGTCCCGAGAGCAGACACTGTGGTCCGTGTACATGGAACAATAGTCCAAATGATACTGCAGAGAGATGGGGTGGAGGAAGGGGCTCCTCAGACAGGGGCCTGTTCCTACATCCCCACTCATTTTGATTATCCCGGGGAACCCCGACCTCTCGGCACCTTGAGGATCCCAGTCCAATCCTCTTCCAGTGCCAGGAACCATTCCTCCTCCCCCGAACCTGGGAGCCAACATCCCTCCTCTGATGGACCTAGGGACTCCCACTACGTATCCCAAGGACTTCCAACTTTCTCATCTGTGGGAATCACGCCACCGCCTCCCAGCCACCCTCTCCCTATCACCCCAATACTCACGTCAGGGGCAGGCGCCTGGAACACAAAGGGGGGAACCTTGTAGGCCATCAAATCCCCACGGGGCCGGCCACTGTACCCACCAGCCACCAACAGGACGCTGCCACCAAGCACAGCCGCCACATGTGAATACCGTCCACTGGGAGGTGCTGCTCGGCCTAGAAGAATACAGACCCCCCCCCCAAGGACATGGGATCCCCAACCCCCCTCCCTCCGGCATGGCTCCCCTGCCCAGAGGGCTACACCTGGCTCCCATAAGCCTCAGCTCAGTCTCCGAGCTCCTGCTTCTAACGACCTGCCCACTGAAACCCACCCAGCCTGCCTGGTCCTGCGCCAGCTCCAGTCCTTTCTCTCCTCTGGCCTCCCGTGCCCTACACAAGCCACCTTTCAGATAGAGTATGATCTCTACGGTCAGAAAACTTGGGTTCGCCCTGGCTGGTTTGGCTCAGTGGACAGAGCGTCAGCCTGCGGACTAAACAGTCTCAATTCAATTCCTGTCAAGGGCACATGCCTGGGTTGCTGACTTGATCCCCAGTAGAGGGCATGCAGGAGGCAGCCGATCAATTATTATCTCTATTCATTAATGTTTCTATCTTTCTCTTCCTCTTCCTTCCTCTCTGAAATCAATAAAAATATATTTTTAAAAAAGTAAAAGAGCCGGGACCAGTTTGGCTCAGTGGATAGAGCGTCGGCCTGCAGACTGAAAGGTCCCGGGTTCGATTCCGGTCAAGGGCATGTACCTTGGTTGCGGGCACATCTCCAGTAGGGGGTGTGCAAAAGGCAGCTGATCGATGATTCTCTCTCATCGATGTTTCTAACGCTCTATCCCTCTCTCTTCCTCTCTGTGAAAAATCAATAAAATATATTTTTAAATAAATAAATAAAAAATAGCTGAGACCGGTTTGGCTCAGTGGATAGAGCGTCGGCTTGGGGACTGAAAGGTCCCAGGTTCGATTCCGGTCAAGGGCATGTACCTTGGTTGCGGGCACATCCCCAGTAGGCAGCTGATCGATGACTCTCTCTCATCGATGTTTCTAGCTCTCTATCTCTCTCCCTTCCTCTCTGTACAAAATCAATAAAATATATTTAAAAAATAAAAAATAAAAAATAAAAAATAAAAAAGTAAAAGAAAACTTGGGTTCAAATCCTGGGTCTAACTTTTACTTGGGTTTAAATCATGGATCAACTACTGACTAGCAGAGTTGCCTTTGGCAATAAACTCTGTCTCTCCGATTCTGTGTTCTCTGCCTTTAGGGAATCTGCCTGGCAATGGCCTCTCTTGTGGTGACAGCCTCCAGTTTTCCCCCAGAAAACAACCTTCTCCCCTCCCAGTCCACAAGGTTCAAGTCAAGCCAAACCTGCTTCAGGCAAAAGTGGGGCTTTAGCCCAGGCTTGTCAGTGTCAGTGATTAGTTCAGGATGGAACTCAATCCTACAATTCTTTTTTTCTTTTTTTTAATATATTTTATTGATTTTTTTTTTTTTTACAGAGAGGAAGAGAGAGGGATAGTTAGAAACATCGATGAGAGAGAAACATTGATCAGCTGCTTCCTGCACACCCTCTACTGGGGATGTGCCGCAACCAAGGTACATGCCCTTGACCGAAATCGAATCCGGGACCTCTCAGTCGACAGACCAACGCTCTGTCCACTGAGCCAATTCCTACAATTCTTGGGGGGGAAACATTCTCTTCACTCTGGGAATTTTTTTTTTTTTTTTTTTTTTTTTTTTTTGCTTTTATTTATTTTAGAAAGGAACAGGAGAGAAGCATGGTTGAGAAAGCAATATTGATCGGCTGCCTCCTGCATGCCCCCTACTGGGGGATCTAGCCTGCAACCTGGGCATATACCCTGACTGGGAATCAACCCTTCACTTCTCAGCGCATGGGAAACACTCAACAAACTTAGCCACACTGGCAGGGTAACCTCTGAGCATTTTAAAAGGGTAAAATATCATCCAAGAGCTGCTGGTGACCATCTACAAAAGGAAAGCTGGCTGGAGACTGAAGTAAACTCAGCCAAGAATTGGAGATAGAAGTGACTAATGCCATTATGTGAGCACCTGGATCCAGTCCAACCTGAAGCTGGCAAGAGTTTTCACCCAGGTTAGCCAAGAAATTCTCCTTTATGCTTAAGCTGGTTGGGTTAGATTTCTGTCACAACCAAGAGTCCTGACCAACAGGTAAGTGGTTAGTGATTGGTGACCCACACCCTCTTACTGAACCTGAATGCTCTGTAAGCACCTGGGTCTTGGTCCAGGAAATCACAAACTACAGAAGAGGAAGAGACTTGCTGAAACCGGTTTGGCTCAGTGGATAGAGCATCGGCCTGCGGACTCAAGGGTCCCAAGTTCGATTCCGGTCAAGGGCATGTACCTTGATTGCGGGCACATCCCCAGTAAGGGGTGTGCAAGAGGCAGCTGATTGATGATTCTCTCTCATCGATGTTTCTAACTCTCTATCCCTCTCTCTTCCTCTCTGTAAAAAATCAATAAAAAAATATATTTAAAAAAAAGAAGAGGAAGAGACTTGCAAAAACCTCACATTCTCGCCTGCCCAGTAAAGGAGCCTAAAAGAGGGAAAGGGACAGGGACAGGCAGAGGAATTCTGGGTGGGAGATCTCAATGTCAGGCCCAGGCTTTACCCCTGATGGCTACACAAAGCTCCTTGAGGACCTTTCCCCAGTGCCCACCCTTCCTCTGTCCTTGCTCTTCTGTTCAGCGGAGTGGGGAGAACAGACAGGCCTCTAGGAAGTCTGTAGTCCCCTGAAACGATATGCCCCTTTGTGAGGAAGGAACCTGATCTAAAGCATTCGAAAGATTCTCCCACCCTCTTTAATTATGGCTTTTGTACAGGTAGTTCTTTAGGGCCAGCCATCTTGGTTTTGCCCTTGCCCACTGTGTGACCCTGGAACAGTTACCTCTTCACGGGCATTTCCCTCTGGAAACTGGCAAACCTGAACTGGAACCTAGGTCTGATGCTGCTGTAACTGCCTCCCATCTCCATGACAACAATGCCCTGGTCCTGTCTGCAGTGCAGGCTTGCCCCCTGAGCAGGCTCAAATAACATATCTGGCTCACCCCGACAAGGACCGAGGTGGCTCTTGCCCAAAGCCCAGATTCACTGTGGGGGGAAGTGTGACCTTCAGGAGCCCCTCAGGAAACAGAGGGGTCACTCACCCTCAGGGGTTCCTGGCGGGGCAAGCTCAGCCCCTGACACCCACTGATGGCAGCCCAGGTGGTAGAAGAAGATGCCATCCTCATAGCACTTTTCCTCCTGGTAATGGGTGTGCACATTGCCTCCTGGGGAAGAAAGAAAGGGGCACAGCTGGCAAGGCTGGGGGAGGTGGGGCACCGCGCAAGGAGCCTCAGCTCAGGGCTGCTTTGGACCCCAGCAGGTAGACAGGCGGGAAGCCTCCTCACCATAGACCACCATGTAGTTGCCCAGGACACTGGCCGTGTGGAAGGCTCGCTCCCGTGGGCCCTGCAGCCCATCCCGGCCCTTCAGGGTGGTCCACACTCGCCGGTCCACATGGAAGAGCTCCGTGGAGTTCACCCGCACAGAGAACCTGTGAGGGAGGCAGAGGAAGGGTTCAGGGCAGGAGAGGCCTCTGTCCCGCCTCTGGGCTGTTAAAGGTATGTAATCCCTCAGGGTTGAGACCGGCAGTATATGGGTTTAAGTCCCCTCAGAACTAGAAGCTCCTATTGGCAGAACCCAGGTTGGACTTATATCTGGGTCCTGCATAATCTAGCCAGAGCTGGACACCAAGCAGGGGCTGGGGGGATGGGTGGACAGTGGGAGTGTGTGGGGAAGCAAGTGTAAGGTGACCAGACGTCCCGCTTTTGGCGGGACAGTCCCGATTTTAAACAATTTGTCCCGCATCCCGCGGTGTTTAACAAAATTGGGACTGTACCGCCAAAAGCAGGATGTCTGGTCTATTTAATCAAATGACCAAGAGATGGAGTGGTGCGTGAATGAGTGAACCAATGAAGGAAGGAGTGACTGAATGCCTACAGGACTCCATCGATAGGCAAAGCCTACTAAAGACGAAAGGCCCAGGTACTGGGCCAGGCCTGGCCCTGCAGAGCAGAGGTTGAGGGGCAGGTTACTCACCGGGCAGTGGAGGGCCGGTGTCCACCATGAACCAGCAGGGCTCGAGATGGGGCGTGAAACACCATGGAGTGGCCAGTGGCGGCAGGGGGCCGCCCCCCAGCCAGAACCACCTGCTCCCAATAGCCCCCACTGGCGCTGTCAAGGCGGAAACGGAAGAGGCCGGAGGAGAAGAGGTCGTGCTGGGTGCGGCCACCAGACACATAGAGCCAGACGTTGTCCACTAAGGCAGCTGCATGACCTGCCAGGCCGGGCGGCCCCGCGGAACCAGAAGCAGGTGGTGCCAGTTGCTCCCAGTGGCCCCCGCCCAGCGGGCTAAAGGCCCACACGTCGCTAGTGAGGGAGCCGTCAGCCAGCTCACCGCCCATCAACACCAGGGAGCCGGCCCAGGCCACAGCCACATGGGAGTGACGGGCAGCCTGTGAGGAAGAGACGAGGAGACAGAGATGGAGAGGAAAACAGATGGTAACACACAGAATGACAGGAAGAGCCAGACACAGACACAGAGATGCAGAGACAAAGATAGGCACAGAGAGAAAGACAGGTGGTGAGACAAAGAGAATGCAAAGACAGAAGAGAGACAGACACATGTGAATACAAGCAGAGGAGAAACAGAGAAACACAATAAGGAAGGCAGAGCCAGGGAGACAGAAATAGAAGGAGAAATGACAGAGAAATAGAGATACAGTCCAGAGAGGAGGAGACACAAGAATTGAGTCAGAGAGATGGGCCAGGAGAGAGACAAAGCACACAGAAAGACAAAAAAAAAAAAAAAAAAAAAAAAAAAAAAAAAAAAAAGTCTGAGCTAGAAAGCAGAAACAAAGGAATAGGTGTTCCGCTATCACGCTGCAGGCTGGGGGACTATAGGGTGAGAAGAGGCTCAGGGAGGCCCTGGCTGGGACTGACAGAGGGGCAGGCGCCTCCAGGCAGGGCAGAGGTGGGGTCCATACCGGGGCAGGGCTCAGGTCCCAGCGCTCCCAGGTGTTGGCAGAGAAGTTATACAGCACGAGGTCACCCAGGGCGCTGTTGAGGTCCTGGCCTGTGAAAGGTGGATGGTCTCAAGCCCTGGCCACAGGCTGTCAGGCCTCCAACCGCAGGACACACACCCCATTTGCTCACCTCCAAACACAGCCAACAGCCCTGGTGGGGACAGGAAGGCACCAGCTGCCCCGACACGGGCAGGGAAGGCAGGGTCCCCGGCACTCACATTATGCCACCAGCCAGCCCCCTGGTTCTCCCACAGGTGCAGGTCACAGGCACGTCCCAGGAAGCCAGGCTCACAGCGGCACGGCCCCAGGGGCTGTGGGGAAGGAGACACAAAGGCAGGTGATAGAGAGAGAGGCAGGGAGACAGAGGGAAGAGAGCCAGAATCAGCGTGAGAGACGTGGAGCAGAAAGGGAGAAGGAGAGGGGTGAACAGGAAAGGAGAGAATGGGGTAAAATAAAGAGTCAGAGAAGCAAAGGGAGAGAGACAGAGACAGGAAGGAGACAGATCAATAGACAGTAGGAAAAAGGGACAGAGATACAACCAGAGGAGGCAGAGAGGTGGAGAAAAGCGGACAGACCAAGAGAAAAAAGAGAAAGACCCAGAGGGAAAAATGAGGACAGAAAGAAAGAAAAGAGATGGGCGAGCGGTGAGGTCAATGTCTGAGCTACCAGAGCTCAGATCTGGGGAAGTCAAACAGGCAGGGCTCAAGGTGTGATCCAGTCCCAAAGATGGATATGCAAGTCTTGGGCCAAAGTCAGTGGTTGAAAGTCAAAGTCATGGCTGGGGGAACAATGCCAGGTTGAGTGGCTGGGTGGGTGGATGGAGTCAGGCCTGGCAAGAGGAAGCAAGGTGAGAGGTGAGTTTTAGATGAGAACAGAAGTGGGCTTGGGCAGACGAGGGGCCCCAGGTGAAGGTGGGGTGGGGTTGGAGTAGCAGAGAGGGTGAAATCCAGAATGAGAGGGCAGTACTGTGGATGAGAGCAGGGTCGCTGGTGTGGGGTCAGGGTCATGGCAGAGGGTGGAGTGGCAGAGGGAGTCAGACAAGGGCAGTCAGATAAGGAAAGGGGAGCAGCAGGTGTGGTCACAGATCAGGGCCCGGGGGGACAGGCTCACCGAAGCACAGGTGCCATGGCTGCCACAGTAGGCTGAACACTCCTGCAGGCCACAGTCAGGGCCCCCCCATCCTGGCTCACAGGCACACACCCCCGGGGACCGGCACTGCCCATGGTTGCGGCAGCCCCCAGGGCAAAGGGAGAAGCGGAAGGAGGCATTGAAGCCCAGCAGGTTGTAGTTGGCATCGCTGAAGAGGTGCAGCAGCATCTGTAGGCACAAGGGGGCAGGGCTCAGGGTCCACTCCTGCCCCCTGGAGGTCCCCACCTCCTTTCTTTGTCTCTCTCCACCTTCTCTGTCCCTCTGTCTTTCTGCCTGCTGCCCCTTCCGCCGTCTCTCTGTCCCTCCATGTGTGCATCTACCCACTTGCCCCACACTACACTGAGATCCTCCAGCCACAGCCCACGGCCCAGTCCCACCAACCTTGCCAGAGGAAGCCTCAATGGGTGGGGGTCGGGTGCTCCCACTCAGACTGGCAAGCAAGGGCCCTCGGGGGGAGTCACCGTCATACACGAACAGGTAGTCATACGTGCACTCCGTGTCAAGGAAAAGGAAGTCCAGCAGGATCCGGTGCTGGGGACTGGGTGCTGGGCGGTGAAACAGAGAGGCCAGGCTCAGATGTGAACCCCCTCCGCACACCTCCATGCAGACCACCCACAAACACCAAACCCCGCTCTGCATAATGAGGTGACCCAAAGACGAGTCCGATCTGGGCCCGGTCTTTGAGGGGCTCCTGGTCTCAGAGGCCAGAGAGGTCAGAGTTCAGATAAGGAATTGCAGTATCAGCCCTGGAAAGGACTCCTGAGGCGGGACTGACCACCCTCCCTGATCAGATGGGCAATGGACCTACTGAGAGAGGGAGCCCATCTCAGTGACCAGACAGAGCTGTTCCCATTTACTCTTCTTCTTTTTTATTTTTGAATTTCAGACAGGAAGTGCAGAGGGAAAGAGAGATAGAGACATCAAGGATGAGAATCACTGATCAGCTGCCTCCTGCACACCCTACACTGGGGATGGAACCTGCAACCTGGCCATGTTCCCTGACCGAGAATCAAACCGTGACCTCTGGTTCATAGATCGACACTCTACCATGCTGGCTGGGCTTTTTTAGATATGTTTTTATTGATTTTAAAGGGAACGGGTGAGAGAGAAAAACATCCATCTGAGAGTGAAACATTGATCGCTGCCTCCCACACCCACTCTGATGGAAATGAGCCCACAAGCCAGGCATGTGCCCTGACCGGGAATTGAACTGTGATCTGGTTCATAGGTCGATGCTTAACCACTGAGCCATGCAGGCTGGGCTAATTTTTTTTTTTAAACTTATTGAAAGTGTTACATATGTCCTCTCTCCTCTCCCCCCCCTCTGCCCCCCAATCCCTTCTAGCCTGTCCCAACCCCTGACCCCAGGCCTTCACCACCCTATTGTCTGTGTTCATGGGCTATGCATATATGCATACAAGTTCTTTGGTTGCTCTCTTCCTACCCACCCTCACTCCCCCACCTTCCCTCCGAGATCCCGTAGTCTGTGTTATTATGCTTCTATTTCTCTGGGTCAGTTTATTTTGTTCATTAGATTCCACACTCATTTACTCTTGAGCTTCAGACACCCCCCCGCCTGGGGCATGGGGCCAGGCCCAAGCAGAGGGCACACTCCCAGGTGGAAAGGGGCCTCTGTGAACATTCCCAGTTCCAGGCCCAATAGAGTTCCTGGGGAAGAGGCGGATTCCTTCCCCTTGGACACAGGCTGACGCTTAGAGCACCAGCCCTCCCCCGCTCCACCAGGGTCTCCTCTCTGTTCCTGGTACCTAAGGGCATAGACTCCAACCAGATTGCCGGGACGCAAATCTTGGCTCTGCCCCTTATTAGTTACTAGCTATGTGACCTTGAGCAGGCCACCGAACCTCTCTGGATAGGTTTCTTCATCTGTAAAGTGAGGACATAATGGTACTGTGGCCAGTCCTCCCATTGAGAGGTGAAGGCTGAGGCCTTGGGAGAGCCTCAGGGCCTAGTTTGACCAACAAAGCAGCCAAAGTGGCATTCTGGGTCTTCTGAGGCTAGATCAGAAGAAGCTTTGCAGCTTTTGCCTGAGCGGTATAGAATGCTCCTTCTCAGAACATAGCTGTCATAGTTTAAAAAGCCAAAGCCACGCATCCCAGCTGACAACCCCAGCTGAGTTTTCGGCTGACTGCCCTGAGCAGGATTCCTGGATGTCCAGCCCAGGTGAGTGAGTGCTCAGATGACCGCAGCTCCAGCTGACACGACTGTGCCTGCATGAGAGGCGATACTGCACATAAAGGGCTGAATGGGGCCTAGTACTCCTAAGTGCTGCTACTTCTAGTGCTGTCAAGATTCTTGCACTCCCAGGTCCTGGTTCCAGAAGGTTCTCATCCCACATCGCACACTAAGAGCTCATGGAAGTCTTCTGGGTTGGGGAAACTAGACTTGGGCTCCAGCTCTGTTCCAGACCTGCTGGAAGACCCTGGGCCAGCCCCTTACACCATGCCTGCGGGAAGAGCCAGCTGCATACTGGAGATGTTCACGGAGTACTCACTGTGTGATCTTGGGCCAGTGCCATGGGCTCTCTGAGCCTCAGTTTCCTGCATGTAAAATGGGGATAAGTTTCCCCACCCCCTAAGGCTAGAGTGGAGATTCAAAATGGTGACTCTAATGTGCCAGCCCAGGCCTTGTGCTCTCACCGGAACCACTGATCAGTCTCCTTCCTAGCTTCTCAGTCTTCCACCTTGCCTGACATGGATCTCAACATCTGGCCCTGGCCCTTCCCTGCTCAAAAGCACCCCACGGTTCCCACCATTCTCAGGGGAAAATCCAGCTCTCTAACCTGACATCTGAAGTCTCACCTGGTCTCACATCACCCCACCGCTTGCAGCTCCACCAGGTGCTGGGTCTTTGCACATGCTTCTCCCTCTACCTGAAGCACATTCTCCCTGCCTGCCTGCAAGTTTCCCCTCTCCTCCAGAAAGCCTTCCCTGATACCCCTGGCTGGATTAGGAACCCCTCTTAAGGGCTCTCACTTCCCATTATAACCTCATTCTCCTGGGCCAGGACCATCTGTAACCAGGTCTGTCTCCCTGCAGCCGAGGAGGCCCACAGGCAGGGCCTGGACCTAACTCATTTTGGGTTCCCTCCATGATAGTACCCAGCACAGAGCCTAGCACTGAGCAAGGGCTTGGGAAATGCTGGATGAGATCATGAGGAAATGCACAAAAGACAAAATAATGAAGTTGGCAGCTCTCCTCAGGCAATGACCAGAGCCCCGAAGAACATCACAACAGAGCCCAAGCCATGGTCTGGGGAATGCAGACCATTCGGCCAGACCAGACAAGAACTCCCAGTCTTACCAGCCTCAACCAAACTATAAAGCTCAAAACAAATACATCGTTGTTAAGTGTCTGCCAGAGGCAGGCTCACCATCTGCCTTCCCCAAGTTCCTCCCTAAGTTCAAGGTCTCCTGTTTCCACCCAACAGAGGCACAACTTCCATGCCATCTAGAAGAGACCCAACCACAAAACCCCTTGCTTTTCAAAAGCAAAAGCCTCTTATTCATGAGGACTGCACAATAAAATGTGGCTTATTTCTTTAATAGCTAGGGGAATATGCTGGTTTCAGAGGTGATAGGCTTGGGGAAGAATGAGAGACCAAAGGGGACCTGAAAGTCTCCCAGACTCCTCCCTAACCCAACATCCAGCCAGTTGGTCCCCAAGTCTCATTGGTGAAACTTCACAAACATCTCTCAGTGCTCTCCCCACCGCTCCACCTCCTTAGTTCCTGCCCAAGTCAGAACTCATCTTCTCCTGCAAGACTAGCACCCCAGGTTCCCAGTGTGCCCCCACCTGGCTTGAGAGCCAAGTCTACGCCCACTCAAAATCCTTCTATAGCTCCCCTGCAATCCCAAGAGCAAAGCCAAGCTGGTCTGAGTGCCACTCAAGGCCCTTCTTCCCCTGCTTCTGGTTTCCTCACCTTTCAGCTAACAGTCCAGCCAGACCAGAAAAACCTACATGTGGTTCCTAAGACACCAACCTCTTCTTTGTGTTCATAGGGACTGCTCCCTTTTCTTATCCAGTAAACTCCTATGCATGCTTCAGAACCCTGCTCCATGGCTTCTCCTCTCTGATCCCCAGCAGTGTCCTCACTCCCTTACAGGCTCCTCTACCCAACCTTGTTCCTCCTTCTGTCTCGGATCTGGGCTCACTCTGTCCCCAAACAGGCTGGAGCTCTTTAAGACCAGAAGATGTCATATACCCCAAAACATACACATACTTCTCATTCCGTTCTCTCTCTCTCTCTCTCTCTCTCTCTCTCTCTCTCTCTCTCACACACACACACACACACACACACACACACACACACACGAGACAGAAATAGTCCCCAAAGCTAGGGACAGTCACACATGCCCAAGAAACATGCTTCATCCATACCCCACACAACAGCCACAGGTAAATAACATATAAAACATAAATTAGATCATGTCCTTCCCCAGTTGAAAATGAGAGAATGAGGAAATGCACAAAAGACAAAAAAATGAACGAGTTCGCATGGACCTAGCAGGTGTGGCTCAGTGGATAGGCATAGGCTATAGACTAAAGGATCCCAGGTTCTCTTCCAGTCAATGGCACATGCCCAGGTTGTAAGTAGTGGTTCTCTCTCATCATTGATATTTCTCTCTCTCTCTCCCTTCCTCTCTGAAATCAATACATATTTTTTTAAAAAGAAAAGAAAACCCCTCCATGGCTCCCCAGTGCCCCAGTGTAAAGACCAAGCTCCACAGCCCACAAAAGGAGGCCCTGCAGGACCCAGGCCCTGTCGCACCTCTGAACTTTGCCCAGGACCTCCTCTGGGGGATCCCCACCTCTCCTGGGAGGCCAGCCCCTACATCCACACCACGGTAAGCCTCCCTGGACTTCTCTTCCACCTCCCATTGCCCTAAGGACACAGTTCACAAGGTCCTACACCCTCTGCCTCCCCCAATCCTCAGCTTCTGGCTCATGATTTGTCTTGTATTCTGCATTTCTACCTCCTCAAAAGCAGTATACTCTCCTGCATCCAGGCCTTTGTATGGGCTGTTCTCCTTGCCTGGAATGCCCTTATGCTCCCTCCTACACATGCCTCTGGTCTCAGCTACTGCCCAAACTAAGTCAGACATTTTTTCTGAGCTTCCCTCTCCTTGGAGGTAAGTTTGTTCCCCCCACTGGACTGGAAGCCCATGAGGATAGGGCTGGGGCCTTTGCACAGGCTGTTCCCTCTTCCTAGACGGCTCTTCCTCCTCCTCCGCCTCCTGATTCCTATTGGCCCTTCAGTTCTCAGCTCAGACATCTCCTCTAGGAAGCCCTCTGCTCTCCCTGGTCCCCAGACCAGGCACCTCCTCTAGGGGTGGGGTTCCTCCATCACAGTACCAACTACTCTGGACTGACTAGTAATGTGTTTGTCTCCCCCACTGGATCCCAAGCCTCAAGTATCAGGGACTTCTGGGACTGCCTTGGTCTCTGCTATGTCTCAGTAGCAAATATAGTATCTGGCCCATGAATGATTGAAAAAAATGCTTTTTGTTGATGCTTTAAAAATGACAGCAGTAATAATCCTAGAATCATGTACTGAGCATTTACTACTTGCCAGGCATGTTAAAAACCTGTTCTCATTTCATTCCAACAACCCTATGAGGGAGCAGAGCAGTACGAAGTACTATTATTATCCCCACTTGGGTGAGGGGAAGCTGAATCTCAGAAAAAGAGACAACCTTCCCAAATTTACAAAACTAGTTATCAGTGGAACCGAAATTTGAAGCAAGATGGTTGGGCTCAGAGCCCGAGTTTCTAACCATTACTCAGAATACCCATATGGATGCCCCTCGCTTGTAACTGTCCATCTGAGTCTGGGTACAACTCCCCCACCAGGTTCAAGGCCTTGCAGGGCAGGGCACAGGTGGGCTGCTTTTTAGAGCAAAGGGCCTGGCACCGAAAAGGACTCTCAGAATGTGGTGAATGGATGAACGAGTTCGCAAATGAATGAATTAGCAAATGACTGGGTGTGTGACCCGCACTGCCCCACTCACCCTCGATGAGCCACTCGCAATTGCCATTGACGCTGTAGTTGCCCGCACCATCCGTCACGAAGCCTGGGGCCTCCTGCAGCACTTGCCGCTGCCCCTTGCAGTCCCCCGCCCGGGCCCCAGGGGACATCGGCCCCAGCGTGGCCAAACACAGAGCCAGCGCGGTGGCCAGAGCCCCGACCAGGGCCATCGCCGCTCCAGCACTGACCCTTACCGATGGCACGGACCCTCCGCCGATGCGAGGCCCTGAAAATGCGACCTCTATGGACGGGACATGGCCTGGTAGACCGGGGAGGCCCAGGAGTCCCCGATCCCGTGAAGCGAACTGCCTCTGTTGACGGGCTCTGGGAGTCGAAAGGTGGATCCTATAGACCCATGATAGGTCCTGTAAATGGGGTTGCTATGGACAGGGCCGGCCCCTAGGGACCGTGGGAGTCCCTTATAGACACAGAGCCCCATAGGCTGGCTGACCCCATATACGATGTCCAGCAATTACAGGCGCGGACCGCTGCAGGCCAACACGGACCTTAGAAATGCACGGGTCCCCATGAGGCGAGGGGCCCTACAGCCCGGACGAGGGCCTCCATAGAGGATGCGGGCCGGGCCGGCCGGGAGGGACTCCAGGCGGGGGCGGAGCACGTCCTCACGGGCTCGGGCCTGGAACGCAAGGCTCACTCCCGGGCTCACCCACCCGCGCCTCCCTCCGGAGCCGGAGAGGCCAGATCACAGAGACGAGGGGACTCTCCAGCCAGAGCGGCCCCGGGCCGGTCGCTGGCTGGGCGAGGGGGCGGGGCCGAGCGGCCGCCGTGGGAGGCCTGGGGGTTGGGAGAGGAGGCGAGAAGTCGCGGAGCCTAAGGTCAGAGCGGCCGTGGGAGGACTGCGGGAAACACCAAGCCCTACCCTCCACAAAGGAGACTTCCGGAAACTTCCCCGCCCATTCGTGCCCGGACGCATGCGCAGCCTAGGTCGTCTGGGCCTGTGAAGAAGAGAGAACTGCACATGCGCAATGCTAAAATTGTAACCCAAACTCGGGGTGTAGATGCCTGAGCCAAGTATCTGCCACTGGAGGGCGCCTCTACCTCTGCCTGTGGAAGAGAAGGTAAAAATAAGAGAAGCCCTGGCCTCCGTACTGGGGGGGGGGGGGGGTCCCGGGTTCGATTCCGGTCAAGGGTATGTACCTTGGTTGTGGGCACGTCCCCAATGAGGGGGCGGGGGGGGGGGGCGGGAGGCAGCTGATTGGTTTCTCTCTTATCGATGTTTCTGACTCTCTATCCTTCTCCCTTCCTCTCTAAAAAAATTTTTTTTCAATAAAATATATTTTTTTAAAAATAAGAGAGGTGCAGTATGACTAAATGATTCAGTTTTCGAGTGCTGGGTCAACCTAAAGGTCAGGTTTTGCAGGTCTCTCCCAAAATGCCACTTCACAGATGGACACCCTAAGGTCCCAAGCCTGGAAAGGCTCTGGCTCAGCCGTGTCTCTGAGCATCATCCACGTAAAAGAGGCCATCTTATAGATACAAACTCAACGAATCCTCTTTATTTTGGCAAGAAGGGAAAAGCCTTTCTCCCGGGGGCCTGAGGGGGGTCCCCCGGGATAGACAGAGCACGGGTCCGAAGTCACAGGTCCAAGGGAAGTTCTCAGAGTCACGACCAGCTTCACAATAGCCGTCCCAGGAGCAGTGGCTCGGGTTGCGGAGTCCTCCTGCAGCGTCCGCGGGCAGGTCCGGGCGATCCTCGCTGGCGCTCCGGCGGGGTCAAAGGTCTCGGAGGGGGCCCGGGGGCCGGAGGTCACGGAACAGCGGGAGCCCGGAATCCGGCGCCGCTCGGGGCAGGGGCTGAGGGAGGGCACGGGGAGAGCGGCTCCCGCGGGACCGTTTGGCACCAGAGTCAGGGGCAGGGGAGGAGCGGGACACTGCGCACCCCAACCTGGGCGCGCGGGGCGGGGGGCGGGGGGGGTAGGCCTGGGGTGGCGGAGGCCTGGGGCTGGGACAGAGCGGGGTCCGGGGCCTAGCGCGCGGCCCGTGGGGCAGGGCGCGCTGGGGTGTCAGACTGGGGGTGCGGTGCCCCTGGGATGGCGGAGGCCTGGAGCTGGGACAGAGCGGGGTCCGGGGCCTAGCGCGCGGCCCGTGGGGCAGGGCGCGCTGGGGTGTCAGACTGGGGGTGCGGCGCCCCCGGCCGTGCGCATGCTGAAGTACTCGGTGAAGCCGGTGTGCGGCGACGCCGTCTGGGGCACCAGAGGCTGGTAGGCCGGCGTCGGGCCATCCCAGCTCGGGTCGGCCCCTTTGGGGAACCGAGAGGGTGGGGGCGGGGAGGCCGCGCCGGGCTCGGCCGTGGTCACCACGCGGCCCCTCGGGGCCGCCGCCGCCGCCACCGCCACCGCCGTCTCCTCCACCTGCTTCCCGGCCTGGGAGGGGGGTCAGGGTCAGAGGCCGTCCGGGACCCTCGGGGGGCAGATGCGGCCCCGAAGGCCCGGCCCCCTCCCCCGGAGAACCCTCCTCCCGAGGGGTGGGCGCCCGTGTCAGTCCGGGAAGGAGCGGGCGGCGGGGCGCCTGGGCAGCGGGGCCAGATACTCGAGGGGCGGCGTCGGGGCGCGCGGGGCGAACTCGCGCGGGGGCGGCGGGGGCGAGCTGCGGAAGGCGGGCGGCGGGGGCACGGCGAGCGGCGGGGGCACGGCGCGGGGCGTTCGCGGGGGCGTGCGCAGCAGCGCCAGGACCCAGTCGGGCAGGGTGGGCGCGGGCGCCGGGGGGCGGTCGCGACGCGGCATCGGGGCGCGGGGGTTACGGAAGGCGGGGGGCGGGCTCAGGCGCCGGGGCGCGGGGGGCGGTGGCGGGGCCGGGAGCGGGGTTAGGTACTCCAGGGGCGGCGCCAGCAGCTCCTCGGGCGCCGGGGGCGCGGGGCTTACGGAGGAGGCGGGCGGGGGGATGGAGAAGAGCTCCGTGAAGTTGGGCACCGAGTCGCTGATGAACGTCACGTTCCCGTAGACGTGCTGCGGGAAGGCCTTGTCTGCCGACTCGCCGCCTCCGGGCCCCGGGGCGCCGGCCGAGGCGATCTGCGACGTGCGCACGTGGTAAGGGAAGTTCTTGTTGGCCGCCGAGGGGCGCGTCATGATCTGGGCGGGGGGGCCAGGTGCGGGTTGAAGACGCGTTCACTGTCCAGGCCTCAGGTTGTCTCCATAATCATGGAGGCCTAAGGATTCCCCTGCACTTGGAAACCCCCCTCCCCCCCCCGTGTCACACACACACACACACACACACACACACACACACACACACACACTTCCCTGCAATCCTTCCAAAGGGATGAGAGCCTCCTGTGGGCCCTCAGTGCCCTGGGCTCTGTCCTTTCTCCTCCACCACAACTCATTACTCTGCCAGTGCTTCTTCCCTCAGAGCCTGATAGCTGAGTTAGTTTTCACTGACTGATTCTTTAGCATCTTGCGCTGTGCAGTACGATAGCCACTAGCCACATGTAGCTATTTCAATTTGTTAATAAAAGTTAAACTAAAATTTTAGTTTCTCAGTCACACTGGCCATATGTAAGTGCGCAGGGGCCACATATGGATAGTAGCTATCATATTGAAAGTCAAAAGTCATAGAATAGTTTCATAAACAGAAAATTCAGTTGAACTAGCAGCTTGTAGAATGTGAGCTCCATGAGGGCAGGAACTAGACTGTTCTGTTCCCTGTTGAATCCCCAGTACCTTCTACAACAGTACCTGGCACATACAAGCTCGCAATAAATATTGGTTGAACATAGAGCTGTCTCCCCAATGAGTCTAGTATTGTAGAAAGGCAGTGCCTAGGTATGACTCTGTAACTGCACCCAAGAAGTCCAGCATGGCCCCTCTAGGGTTTGCTGAATACATTAATAAGCTGAAGCCAATCAACAGTGAAATGTCTCCATTGGAGCTCAGCTGAGTTAACCTGAGCATTTTTAGGACTGAAACTGGCTGAAGGTGAAACATAGAAGAAAGGGCACAGTGTTTGGTGTTTTGAGCCTGCACCGCCCCTCTCAGCCCCACTGCTCACTAAGTGTAGGATCTGGGACGTGTTGATTAAACTCTCCACACCTCACTGGGAAAAGGGACTGCAGTGCCTACTAAGAAAGATGAGGAAAGGGTGGAAATGGAGACTGGTGCAGAGCCTGGCCCATGATGGGTTCTCATCACTTCTCTCTCTGCCTCCTTCTGACTTCCTGCCGAGCCTAAAGATGGACCATCCCAGAGAAGGGGAGTCTGTACCTGAGTCAGGTTTTGGAGTAGCAACTAGGGGACCTGGCCCCCTCCTTCAGCTGAGAGCCTTTCCTACACAGAGCACATGGTAGACCCCTGGGGTCAGGCACTGGGGCCCTCAGTGATGCCTATTTCCTTCTCATGCCAGCTCTTGTGGTCTGCCAGAGAAGGACCAGGTTCCAAGTCCCTGCCCTGCCACCAAAGGCCTTGGAGCCCTGGCAGGTCATCTGCCTTCTCTGGGACTTAGCTTCCCTCCTCTGTATATTGGGTTCAATAACGATTATCCATTCTGTCCTGGGGCTGCTCTGACACTTAGGAAAAGAGGGTAGGAATAAATGCATGTGGGTGTTCCTGGCATGACACAAAGGCTGTCTTCAGCCAAAAAGGTGTCTCTCTCAGCCTCAGTTTTCTCCTCTGTGAAGTGGGGTGATCAGGAGGCTGAGAGGGATACCTTTTGAGACAGGTGCCCACTGAATGGTAGATGGGTGGACAGTGGCTGGATTGATGAATTAATATAAGAACTGTCACCCAGAAATCTGGATGGGATATAAAACAAAGAAGAGGTTTGCTGCTAGTATCCTCTTGATGTCATTCTGATCTAGGACCTTGGAACCCCAGCCTGGCCCACCCCAGCTGCTTCTTTCCAAACAATGGCCTGTGACAGATATCAGGGAATGTGTGGGTGAAGGGTGGAGTAGAGACCAAGAGGGTTGGGAGAGGCAATGGGGATACAGAAGAGAGATTCGAGTCTGGGGACACAAGATCAGAAATGGGAATAGGGAGGGGGTCAAAGAAAGGGTGGGTTGGGGGAAGAGCCCAGACACAAGGTGGGAGAGAGGAACAAAAGAGAGTAGAGTCTGGGGGACACAGTAGAGTAGCCTACAGGAACCTAGCAGACTCCCAATCACTGTCTATGAGGTGACTGAAGGAATGAAGTGAAAGAAATGGGGCGGGGGGGTGGGGGACAATGGTAAGATATGTACACATAATAGCTTAATAAAAATTAAAAAACAAAAACAAATTGGAAAAAAAAGAAAGAAAGAAATGGATCAAGAGTTCAGGAAGATAGGGTGGGAGTCTCACTGCCTACTGGCTTCCCACCCCACCAGATGCTCATCCTCACCAGGAACACGCCATGAGCATACAAATGGATTCCCAGCTGGATGCCATTGACAATCTTCTCCCGAGCCCACTTAGGTATTCCAAAGTTGGCGATCAGGGCCATGACAGGAACTGCAAAGAACCTGAGAAGGAGGAATTGGATTGGTAGAGACACTGCCACACGCCCTCCACCCACCCCTACCTCCAACTCCCCTCCCAGACACACACACAGGCCCCAGGTGGGTCCCAAACTGGAGGGAAGTTGTGTGACCTTCAAAAGTCAGAGGTTAAAAGGGGCAACATTGCCACTGGCCTGGGAAATTCTGGGGGGCAAGGACTAGGTTGAATTTAACTCAGTTCCACCCCACCCCACATCCCAGCACCCGGTAGAAAATTCAATAGAGATTTAATGAATGAATTAACATACGATAATAACAACTAAGGACCTACTGCATGCCAGATCTGTTTCTAAGCATTTTACATCTATGAATTCATTGAACTCTCACAGTGACTCTATGAGGCAATACAATTTCCACCTCCATTAAACAAATTAGGAAAATGAGGCAGAAGTTAATTGACTTGTGTGAGGTTACACAGGGACATAACAAAGGCCCAGCACATCTCACCAGAGGGTGTAGGCAGCAAAGAAGGGCACATAAAAGGGCTGCTTCTCCGGGAAATGGCGCAAAGAGACAAGCACGGCGTAGCAGAACCACACGTAAGCCACCACCTGCAGCCCGATGAGCCCGTAGCCTGCCGGCGACTCATACGTGTACAGTACCTGGCCTGGGTCAAAGAACTGACCCAAGGAAGAGGGTTTATCATAGCCCTGGACCCCACATAGGGACCCCAAACCATACCCCTGGGCACCCAGGGGACAGAGTGACTTGGTCAGGACAGAAGCAGCAGAACAAGGGATGGAGACAGAGCACACAGAGGTAGAGAGAGGGTAACAAGGATAGGAAGGGAATACATCTACCATGGGCCCAGCAGGTAAACACTGCCATGTGGAAGCTTTCCATTCATCAACTCTATGAGGTAGGTCTTAAGATCACAGAGGGGGAAACTGAGGCTGAGAGAGACACCTTTTGGCTGAAGCCAAAGCCAAGGTAATATAAAGCCTTAGAGGAACTCTGGTGTATGTGAGATCTTCCTAAGTTTACAGAGAAGAAAACAGGCCCAAAGAGGGAGCCAGTAGGAGGGGGCGTAGCAGCATGGAATCCAGGTCTGTGTGATTCCTGAATTCTTGGTCATGGCATTAAACACAAATGTGTGAGAGACAGAGGGAAGAGGGAGAGGCTATTCAGAGACAGTGAAGAGGGGAGGAATGCACATAGAAAGACAGATGGGAAGGTAGGAAATCAGAGTGGGAGAGAGATAGCCAGGAGTGCAATATGGAGGGCTAGCAGACAGGAAGAGGAAACCGTGAAAGCTGGGGGGGAGGGGAGGAGGAATAAGGGGAGCAGGGAAAGGGCAGGGCCTGGACAGTGGTGAGTGGGACTCACCTTAGCCTCATAGATGAGCAGCACCACGTGGGTAAGAGTATACAGGGTCATGTAGACAGATAACTTCACAGAGCCTGAGTGGCTGATGCGGCCCCTGGCAGCAGGCCATGAGGGGAGATGGCAGGAGTGGGGTTGTCAGGGAATAAGGGGTGGCCACCCCCCAACCCAGCCCCTCTGCCCCCACCCCACCCCCCAGCCCAGCCACTCCCCATCCCCAGCACTCCATCCCAACCCAGCCTGGGCACCGTGTCACTGTGAATCCCTTCCCCAGAAGGATGAGCATCAGCAGGAAGATGAGGAAGCTGGAGGAGAAGAGCAGCTTGGCTGGGAGAAGGAAGGAAAGGGCGGCTCAGACAGGGTGGCAGAGGAACCCGGGTACCTGCCCTGGTCCCCATCATTCTCACCCAGGATCTTCAGACTCTCGTTGCCAATGCCATCAGTGGCATACTGGCCCCAGTAGATGCAGAAAAACAGGAGACTCAGAACTGAGGGAAGGATGGGCAGATAAAGGAAAGGACAGAAACTGGCTTTGGGGCATCACTGATCCCTCATACTGTGATCCAGGTGACCAGAACCCTCCTCCGCCCCCAGACTTAGGAGACCCAGGAGTCCAGCCCCCAGCTTCCTCCTCCCTCAGACTCAGGAGTCCAGGTTTCCAGCCCCTCCTCCCTCAGGTCCCTCCCACAGAACTCAAAAGTTGAGATACTTTAAACCTCACCCTCCACTCCAGCTGCAGCCATAAACATTTTATAAGTTGTGTGGAGCAACTGACGAGCTTTCAGCAAATCTAGAGGGGGGAGGGAAGGGGAGCGGTTCACAGACAGGAAGGGAGAATGGCTCATCTGCCCCAACCTTGCCCCAACCATGTGCTGGACTCACATGCAAAGTAGCAGGAGAGGATGAAGATGAGGATGAAGATGAGGAGGAAAGTCACATCTGTCTCCAGGATCCCTGCCAAGTTGGTGGAAGGAGAATATGGCTCAGTCGGGCTGCTGTCCCTCAGCAGGCACCCAACTCTGGGATCCCTCAAAGATCCTGGCTTTCTCACCAAACTCATCCGCAGAGAAGTGCTGCGTCCAGAAGGACTTGCCATTGGTGAGGACCATCTCATATTCCAGCTGCAGCCCATCTCCCTGTGGGGAGTGAGGAGGCCTCAGGAGGCCCTGGGCAGGTAGGGGATTGGCAGGGAGGTAAAGAGGAAAAGACCCAGGTGGCCAGGATGGCCCCTTACCCCACACTTGCTGAGAGCGATATACCACCACCTTTCACGCACTGAGCGGAAGCTTCGGCCACTGGAGCAGCTCAGGTAGCGGGTTCCCTCCTCTGTCACCACCTGGGGAGGAGCGAGAAGGCTGAAGCCTGTCTGCACTGTCCTCGGGCCCTTGACCTTCAGCACCTGCCCACTCCCCCAGGCCGAGCCCAGACCTGACAGCCTGACCAGGCATACTGGGTAGTGAGGTTGATGACCTGGTTGTTCTCAGGCCTGATCACTGACTCCTTAGCCAGGCAGTCCTGAGGAAGACAGGGACACGGTCACTCCCTGGCCAGCCTGGACCTCTCCCTCCCATCCATCCTCCTCACAGCCCTCACCTTGTCCGCTGCCTTGTACACAGCTGGCCACTGGGATGGGTCATCAAAATAGAGGAGGATGTTCTGACAGCATTTGGCCTGCAGGCCCAGAGATTTTAAGGTGTGGGGGGTGTGGGAGCCGGGGTAGCCCTTGCCTTGGAAGGCCAAGGGAACATCCAGCCTCAGTGTGGGAATGGTTGGGGAAGGCTCACCTCAGGGTATCGGAAACGGAAGTCCAGTCGTCCGTAATCCGAGAGGAAGCAAAATCTTGTCAAGAACACCCAGTCCTGGGAAAGGGCCCCAGTCAGACCCTCTTCCCAGTCGTTTGAGAACTCTCCTCTACTCTATGTAGGCCCTCAACTTCTTTTTCCCTAACCTCGGTACCTGGTTTCCCAAGAAGCCTTAAGGGAATCAAAATCCGAAAATTCTTTCGTGATCCCTTCACCTTGGTTCCAGGATTCCTGTCCCAGATGCCCCTTTCCTGAACACGTTCCCCACTTCCCAGGTGCCCTGAGAAAGACTCTGGAGGGCCAGATCCCCATCCTGGCCACCTGTCCCAGATACCATCGGACTGACATCGGCCGCCCCTGATTCCAGAGACACCCGGTGCTTGGCAGTATTCTAAATGGCCCTTTCCGGGTCCGGAGCCCGAGCGTCAACTCCAGGCTCTCGGAGGAGTGAAAAGTGCTGTCCCTTCAGCACCACCTCGCTGTCCTCCTGCCCCCGCCCCAAACTCCGACTCTCCCTCCCGCCCAGCTCTGACCTCAATGTCCCTCCTACAACCGCCCCCCTCAGCCTCAACCCCGCCCCAGCCCCCGCCGCCCCCCGCCCCGCGGGTCCCTCGGAGAGGGGCGGCGGGGGCGGGGCAGCCCCTTCCGCCTCTCCCTCCCTTCCCTGCCGGCGGGGGCGGCGGAGGGCCCGCTCTCTCACCTCTTTGGAGCTGAGGTTGCCCCGCACGTACTTGGCCCCGGCGTGTGGGGGCAGCGGCAGCAGCAGGAGCAGCAGCGGCAGCAGGCGGCGCAGAGCGGGCCCGCGCGGGGCCTCCATTCCGCCCTCTCCGGCCCCGGCCCGGGCTCCACTCCGGCTCCCGCTCCAGCCCGGCGACGGCGGCGGGGACGAGCGGGCCAGCTGGCGCGCGCCCCCGTTTAAAGGGGCCGCAGGGCACTGCGGTCCCCACGCCGTCCATCGGGATGGCCCGCTGGGGCCCCTTTCCAAACCACAAGGCAGGGGACGCCCCTTTCCCATCCTCTCTACCCAGGCCCGGCCCCAGTGCACCGGTGACATACCTCTGGGCTCCCCGTGTCCTGAACTGAACTCCCATTCCCACAAGCCCTGCCTCCTCCAGACTACCATCTCCAGACGGCCAACTCCCCTACCCCAGCTCAGTCCTGATCTCCCCTCAACCTGGTTTTCAAACTGCTCTTTGAGCCCTAGCCAGTTTGGTTCAGGGTAATAGAGCGTCAGCCTGAGGACTGAAGGGTCCTGAGTTCAATTCCGACCACATGCCCAGGTGGCAGGCTCCATCTCCAGTGGGGGGCATGCAGGAGGCAGCTGATCATTGATTATCTCTCATCATTGATGTGTCTATCTCTCTCCCTCTCCCTTACTCTCTGAAATCAGTTAAAAACTGCTCTTTGATTGCTCATCCCCATGCCAGCCACCCCCCCTTCCTGGGTCCAGCCAGATGCCAGCGTTCCACACCTAGTACTCTGGGAAGTGCCCACAGAGAGGGCAAACTACTTGTTCTGGGTCACACAATACGGAGGTGGCAGAGAGCCCTCAACCTCAACCACGATATCCCTCTTCCTGCCCCTGTCCCGTGGCAGCTACCAGTGTGTGCAACGGGGCTGCTGTGAAGAAGTGTTGTAAGTCTAGCAGACTGAACTAAGTTGCCTAGGTTCAAATTACAGTATTGCCACTTTCTCCCCATAGGACCTCAGCTCGGTCACAGCTGTGTGATCTCCTGGTGCAGTCCCCTCCATGCTGGTACCAATGGGGAAACCTGGGAAAGCTTTACAGAGTAGCATCCAAACTCCACAACTAAATTTTCCTGATCAGATTCCAAAACTTTTCTAGTTTCATCCCTCCCCCTTTACTTCAAAAAATTTGCACTCCACAAAATACCATTTTAAAAAACTTTCTAAACCAAGGGACCAGCAAGAAACTTAAGTGTGTGAAGCACTTCTAAGGGAGAGTGTGGGTCCCACACAAAGGGGCCTCTGCTACTCTATTTGAGGAGCAGTTGCCAGCAGGAGTAATAGGTGGGATGCCATGTCATTTTCCATTTTTCTTTTTTTAGAAGCCAGAAATGTAATTTTTTTTTTAAAGCAAACTGTATGATTTGTAACAGCAGGCAGTTGATTCAAAAGTTTAAAACATATCACAGACCAAAGCAAAGTCTGGGCCAGATTCAGGCCTCATCTGCCTTTCCTGCGCACACACTGTTCCTATGCCCAGCCAGCCAAGAGGCCCTCTATTGCAGGGCCCCGAAGTGACTCACTCTAGGTCTCAGCATGGCACACAGACATGGGCTGAACAAAAACGGTCCCATATCTCCTATTCACCCTCTCCAGGCCTTGTACATTCTGTTCCCTTTGTCTCAAATGTCCTCTCCCTCCTCCACGCGCAAGTTTCTACCCATCTTGAGATATACAACGGTCTGTGTTATCTCCACTTCGAAGACCTCCCTCATCACTGAGGCAGAGTCAGACTCCCTCCTCAGACTCCCCCAGCCCTCCCCACTACTGGAGTCTCCTGGAGACAGAGCCTACCACTCACTCTGAGGCCCCAGCATCGCCAGAGCTCAGAGTCTGGCACATAGTTGGCCTCAGTGGATGGATGCGTTGAATTGACTAAAGCCCCAGGTTTTCTCCTTCTCCTGGTCCCTTAGGCCCTAGAAAGGTGACACGTGATAGTACCTTCTCCTCCATTTCAAGAGTTATGACTCTCCTGAATCAACCACTCAGTGAAAATTAAGAGGACCATGAAGGAAGGTATTTTATTGAGGTGACTGGGAGTGCTGCCCCTATACCAGCATTAGTCCCCTTAGTACAGTCTCATGGGTGGAAAGGACCAGGCCTCTGGGCTGCTCTGGGCCACTGTATAGGAGAGGCTGGGCAGTGGGGCAGGGGGACAAGGACTCCAGTCAAGGGCAGAGGTTCGGGAAAACAAGGGGGATGGTAGCTGAGGCAGGGACTGTGGCGTGCTGACCCCACGGGGCCAGGAAGGAGGTGGTGTGGCTACTAGCCAGATGCTTTTCAGCAGGTCAAAGGCTGTTGGAGGGCCCCAGGCAACCGGAGATGTGGAAGGCAATGTGGGTGGCCAAGGACCTTTCGGTGGAGCCAGGCTCACTCTGTGTGTAGTGAGAGTGCTGGAGGTATGAGGCTCAGCAAAGGTGAATTCCTTTGTCCCCTGTCCTCCTCTCCTCCTCTGCCTTCCTTCCCCTGGGGCCTGCTCAGGGCTGTTGATCCTTCGTCTCTCAGAGTCCTCAGGCTTGGTCCCTGGCATAGAAGAAAGAAGCATGGGAGGGAGGGGGTCAGCTGAGCTAAACAGACAAGGGGAAGGGGAGCACAAAGGGCAGGAGGTGAGCTCACCTGACAAGGATGGCTGGCAGCCTCGGAGCACCAGGGTAAGGTCGGGCACACAACCATGGCATACCTGTAAGGTACCCAGGATGGCATCCCTGGCCTCTTGTACTAGGTTCCTCCTGGGGAAGGCCTGTGGCAGAATCAGCTGGCCCTGCAGCTCCCTTAGCAGCTGCCCCAAGCCAGGGAGCTCTAGGGGACTAGGTGGGCCTGGGCCAGAGTCTCCAGGCACCTGGTTCTCCTTGCCTCTTGACTGTGGGCCTGGTTCTTGGGCCCTGACTGGGCTTGGGGAAGGCTTGGTGGGTAATGTGGGGGTGTCTGGTTCCAGTGACCCACTGCTCAGCAGCCTTGCCACATCCAGAGATTTCACCTCATGGTTGAAGAGACCCCGGTGCTCCCGGCTTAGCCGGCCCTGGGTTATGACCACTAGCTTGGTTGCAGTAGGGGCCACATGGTCCTGGAGGTCCATGGGTGGATTCCGACTAGCCACAGGAGGCTCCTGATGAGCCAATGGCCGGCGGCTGCCCACCAGGGACTCATTACGCTCCCGTCTGGTCTTCCGACGGCGGACCCGACCAGGTTTCTCAGCTCTCTGGAAAGACTGTGGGGCTGGCCCTCGGGGGTCCATAGAGTCCTGGAAAATAAAGATAGGGTGCTCATCTGTATACAAATCAGGGACCTAAAAGTGAGTCGTGAGAAGGAGATAGTTCGGGGTGAGGTGGGAGGCGATGTGAGAGAAGGAGTGGGCAGAAAGGGATTGGAAAAGGCTTGGGTGCTCGCTTTGGCAGCATATATACTAAAAATGGAAAACGCTGGTCCTGGGAAGAAGTCATAGGTATAGGGCAGGATCAAGGGAATCCTGGTGAATGGGAAGACTTGTCAGGGAACACCAGAAGAGTTACAGGAAACAGAGGCATGAGAAAATAGCTAAAAGATGGAGGATGGGGAAAGAATCATGGGTCCTTGGAGAATGCAGAAAGTAGAAATATGGTAGAAAAGGAAAAGCAGAAGAGAAGTTGTACAGAGAAAACTTTGAAGACCCAGAAAGGGCGACAGCGGAGCTGTGGGGGAGGGGGCCTGGGGCTTGGTCACGGGGGTTGGAGAGGTTGCGAGGGTGGGGCAGTTGAAGTAGGAAAAGGGGAATATGGTTGGTGAGGTAAGGACGGGAGAGGGGCACCTTACCACCTCCTGTCCCGATGAACCTGGTCCCTTCCCTCTAGCCCACCCTACCCCACCACGCTGTGGGGTGCAATGGCTTCTGTTTTCCGAGGAGACCCCAGTTCACTACGCGCCTAGCGCTCTTCCGGCCTCGCTTCCGGCCTCGTGCCTCCTGCGCATGCGCGCGCACGCACCTTAGAGGTGAGTGGCTCAGAGGCACGTGCCAGGGCTTCCGACCGCCTGGAGTAGCTCCGCCCATCTCAGCCGTATATCCGGAAACCTCCCATTCGTCCTCAGGGTTGGTACCAGCCACCAATTGGCTGTGAAGTTCACTAGGCCCGCCCCTTCCTGAATCTGATTGGTTTAGAGGTCTATATGTGGAGTTTCAGTCTGGAGTGCTCGAAATCAGGCGAGGCGTATGGGCTTCAGGGCCAGCCAGCCAGCACCCCCCCTTCCCCCCCCCCCCCCCCCCCCCCCCGTCGGTCACAGAAATCATCAATAGACAGTCAGTAGAGTGTCACCATTCAGAGCTGGCCTCTGGGACTAGGTTAAAACGTCCAGACTGGCACATTTGAGTTGTGTGAACTTGGAGAATTGTGCAGCCACTCAGTTTCCTCATCTGTAAAATTGGGTTTATAATAATATCTCCTTCATACAGTTAGTGTAAGTATGAGATGAGACAACATCTAACTTAAAATAGCACTTGATGAATTAATGCCTCAAAGCTTTGTTTCTTTTTTTTATTTTTTATTTTTTTTATTGTTCATATTATTACAAATGTTCCTTTCCCCCCCCCCCCACCATTGTCTCCTCCACCAGGTTCCCACCCCACCCTCTGCCCTTTCCCCTCTCCCCATTGTCCTCATCCATAGGTGCACAGTTTATGTTCAGTCTCTTCCCACGCCCCCCTCTCCCCTTTTCCCCAAGAATCGTCAGTTCACTCCCCTTCCATACCTCTGATTCTATTATATTCAACAGTTAATATTGTTCATCAGATTTTTTTAATTTCCTTGGTTTTTAGATTCACTTGTTGATAGTTACGTATTTGTTGTTCATAGTTTTTATCTTTGTTTACTTTCTCTTCTGAAAGAACCCCCTTCAGCAATTCATATAATTCTGGTTTGGCTGTGATGAATTCCTTTAGCTTTTTTTTATTAGTGAGGCTCTTTATCTGGCCTTCGATTCTGAGTGATAGCTTTGCTGGGTAGAGTATTTTTGGCTGTAGGTTCTTGCTATTCATCACCTTGAATATTTCTTGCCATTCCCTTCTGGCCTGCATGGTTTCTGTTGAGAAGTCAGCTGACAATCGTATAGGTGCTCCTTTATAGGTTGCTACCTTCTTTGCTCTTGCTTCTTTTAATATTCTCTCTTTGTCTTTTGCTCTTGGAATTTTAATAATGATGTGTCTTGGTGTAGCCCTCTTTGGATTCCTTTTGTGTAGAGTTCTGTGCGCTTCCTGGACTTGTAAGTCTAATTCTTTCACCAGGTGGGGGAAATTTTCTGTCACTATTTCTTTCAGTATGTTTTCAATATCTTGCTCTCTCTCTTCTTCTGGGACCCCCATAATTCTGATGTTGGTTCGCTTGAAGTTGTCCCAGAGGTTTCTTACATTATCTTCAATTTTCTGGATTCTCTTGCCTTCTAGCTTCTGTGGAGGAGTGTCTTCTGGCTCTTTATGTTCCAAATCTTTGACTTGATTTTTGCGATCTTCCCTTCTGTTTTTAGGACTCTGTAAAATATTTTTTATTTCAGACAATGTATTCTTTATTTCTTGTTGATCCCTTATCATTTCTTGTTGACTCCTTATTAATTCTAGTTGATCTCTTTTCATATCCTCATAGGCCTTATCCATCTTTTCTAGGAAATTCGTGAAAAACCTTATAAGCGTAGATTTGAACTCTATATCCAGACGCTTTTTGTCCTCCATTTCTTTCGTTTGTGATCTATTTTGTTGTCACATTTCGCAGTTACAGATGGGACGGGGTTTCAGGGTGGAGCCTGCAGCTTTGGCTTCTGTCAGCCCCGCCCTATGCGGGTCCGTCAGTGCTCGCTGCCTGTGCCTCTGAGAGAAAGATGCCCTCGATTTTCGCCTGCTGCTAAACAGTCTATGCTCTCCCACAATGAGCCCGGTATTGGGGTTCAGTTCCGTTGGAAGTGGAGTTGGAGGTGGCGTTCAGAGCAGTCTGGAGCCCCAGTCTCCTTCCGGCCAGGGCAATCCCGCGGCACAGCCGACCGTCCCTTCTCTGTGCGCAGTGTGCGCACCGCCGGGACCTCCTTTCGCCTCTCCCCGGGGTTCCGCCTTACAGCCCGGCTCCCTATGGCTGAGCCTGAGTCACTGGGGTCTGGCCTAGAACTGGGGTTCAGAGCAGTCAGGGGGCCAGCACAGTTGGAGTTTTATCTCCTTTCCACT
The DNA here is from genome assembly GCF_014108245.1 of Pipistrellus kuhlii. Classification (NCBI taxonomy): domain Eukaryota; kingdom Metazoa; phylum Chordata; class Mammalia; order Chiroptera; family Vespertilionidae; genus Pipistrellus; species Pipistrellus kuhlii. The sequence continues at coordinate 701,651 of NW_023425538.1, read as the reverse complement.
AGGGAACGCCCTCCAGGCACCCGCCTCCCCCTCCTCTCCGGCTCCGTCCTCTCCGCGCGCCGCGTCTCTGTACCTTGGCTTTTCCAGCTCCTCCGCGCCTCCTTCTGGTTTTCTCCTTGCTTCTCGCTGTAGAATTTCCAGTCAGTCAACCTTCCTGTAGTTCTGGGCAATGTCCGTTTAATATTTTAGTTGTATTTTATTGAAATTGTTGTGTGCGGCTGCGGCTAGGTGTTCACCTGGGCGCAGCCATCTTGGATCCCCCCTCGAAGCTTTGTTTCTCACTAAACTTTGCTTCAGGAACTGCCTCACTACCTCTTCAACTTATTTACCTACACTTGAGCCATCAGACTTTAAAATCAAACTTTGCCAGGGTATTACCCATGTCCCAATGAGCTGTATTATCTGTGTAATATTGCTTGGCTAACCTTCATGATCTTTCAAATCCTAACTCAGATACTATTCCGTCTAGGTCACCTACCTTCCATCAGAGTCCTCCTCTGCCTCATCTCCAGAGGTCCCCAGTTCCTCCCTTAATCACAACCTTGATCCTTTCCTCAGCTCTGTGTTTGGATCTGTCTCTCCCACCCACGGGGACAAGGCCAGGACAAGATCCATTCATTTAATATTCATTCAACAAGTACTTGTGAGCAGCCACAGTACTTGGTACTATGAGTCAGATCCTGTTCCAGGCAAGAGAACTGAGGCAAAACATAAATAGGAGACTCATCTCGGTATCTCAACCTGCCTAGAGAAGGAATGAATAGATAGGAAGATCTCATTTGGGATTATGGCCAGGAGGTTTAGGGGGTGCAGAACCCCCACAAACAGCTGGTCCCCAAGAACTGGGAGATCCAGGAAGACTTGAGATCTGAGATTAAGTTGGGGTGGGGGAAGATAGACCTTAGGTGGCCTTGGCTGTGGATATAAGTTTCAGAGCCCAGGCACACCCAGCTGAAGTTATTGGTTGGCAGTAGGTTTAGGGAGGGGAGCAGAGGCCACAGATCTGCAAGGTGAGCAGCTGTGGGAGCTTTGCCAGGCTGGACCTGGGCCTTGCAGCGTCTCTAATTTCCTTTCTCGTTCTGCACTTTCTTTCTAACCTCCTTGCAGGACCTGTGATGTCTGTAATGACAGGTAACTTAGTTTTCATGCCACTTAAACTGGTGGTTTTGAGTAGGGGAGGCCCATGAGCAGATAGGCTCAGTAATGTCCTGGCTCGGCCTTAGAGTGTTTCCTTTACAAATGAGCCTCTAATTTTTTAAAATGTTTTTATTGACTTTAGAGAGAAGGGAGAGAAACAATGATGTGAGAAACATCATTCGGCTGCCTCCTGCACGCCCTCTACTGGGGATGGAGCCTGCAACCCCCCAGCATGTGCCCTGAGTGGGAATCAAACCGGGACCTTTTGCTATGGAGGACACGGCCAACCCACTGAGCCACACGGGCCAGCGGTGAGCTTGCTGACTGGGTGGGCTGAGCCTGTCATGTTTGCCATTTTTCTTCTCTGTCCCCGCCATCAATAGAAAATGGGAGCGTCTCCTCCTGGCCAGGTGTGTATGAACTACCCCATCCTGAATGGACTCGTCCACTTACTCCCCTCCCCCGCCGCCGCGTGAATGGGACACACTGAGGGAGTAAGATGGGGAGGGGGACGGAGAGATGGGGAGAGACAGGGATAAAGGGAGGGCGAGAGGGCGAGAGGGAGGGAGGGAGGGGGGACAAAAGAGAGAGAAGGTAGTCCCTTCTGCACATTTCTCGTCCTGCAGCAAATGGTTTCTCCCCGCGAGACAAGGCGCTAGATTGTCCCCGCCCACTCTTGGCCTTCCAGCACTTCACCCCCCCGGCGCCGCTCCGGTGGTTTCTCCCTCCTCGTGGCCGCCCCCCGCCCCCGGCGCTGGGTGGTGCCGTCCTCCCCTGCCCAGGTGCCGCAGCATGGCCGCCGCCGCCGAGGCCCGGAGGGGAGAGCGCCCGGGCGGAGAGCGCCGGACGAGCTCACTGCGCGGCCGCCGCGGGGGAAGCCGGGCTGCCCGATCCGCCTCCCCTCCTGAGTGGAGGTTTCCGCCCCGGGAGAGGAGGCGGCGCCCGGGACCCGCCTCCATGCGCCGGTGGAGTGCGGCGTCCGGACCGTCCATTGTTGCCTGGAGGGGTGGGAGTGGGTGTGGCGGACTGCCTCCTACGGGAACGTTCTGGGCCCACCTCGCTCGCTCGCTCGTCCTGCAGGAGCTGTGACGCCAAGATGAATGGCGACGAGAACCCAGCCAGCAACCCCACGCCGGTGCAGGACATTCAGGGCGATGGACGCTGGATGTCCCTGGTGAGCGACCCCGCCCGCGGTCATCAGGAGTCGGGGTGGGGGCCGGGGCTCGGGAGTCCAGCTGGCTCGCCTGGCTTTCACTACAGGATTGGGAAACTGAGGCCAGTGGGAGGGGGGTGTTGTCTGACGGCCCCAGGAGCGAGCGTGCCATAACTCACCCGCGTTTGTCCCCGAAGCACCATAGGTTCGTGGCTGACAGCAAAGATAAAGAACCCGAAGTCGTCTTCATCGGGGACTCCTTGGTCCAGCTGATGCATCAGTGCGAGGTGAGGCCGATCTCCCTCCTCCTGCCCCACCCAGGCCTGCCCTCTTGACTCACCTGGACCAGACCTCAGGCCAGGCGGAATATGGGGTACCCGAATAACCTCGGGTAGCGCCCAGCACCCAGATTTTCAGTGTAAGGTACATTATACCAAGAAGGAAGTGTGTGCCCTGGCTTGATCAGGCCGTTATTGTATATAATGAGACTTAAAATGAGGCTTCCCGCAAGATTGACTAAAGTGAGGCTCTTTATTGTTTGTTTTAATAGATTTCCACAAAGCTATAGTTCTTTCCACAATGTGTAGGTCAACTGCAATGGCTCTCCATAAAGGGGGCTGGGGTTTAATATCTTTCCACTAAGCACGGTTAATGGTTTTCCTCAGAGAGGTTTATTGTTTCAACACATAGCTCAAGCAGAATGGTTTCCATAAAGTGAGTCTTGCTTCTGTGGGTTCCAAAGACTATGCTAGCATCTATACTATACTATACTATACTATACTATACTATACTATACTATACTATACTATAGATGCTATACTATAATGTGAGGTGTGACCTTACGGGGGTTTGCTCAGGATGAGATGGCTTCCATGGAGAGGCTCTTCTGTAATGACATCTGGTTAACATTTGGACCCAGAGTAGGGCATGCTGACAATGCCCCTGTGCCCACACCATTCTTGCCCACAGATCTGGCGGGAGCTTTTCTCTCCTCTGCATGCACTTAACTTTGGCATTGGCGGTGATGGCACACAGCATGTGCTATGGCGGCTGGAGAATGGGGAGCTTGAACACATCCGGCCCAAGGTAAGTAGGGCTTGGGCGGGCAGCTAAAGCCCTCTTAGCCTGCCCTCTCACCACTGCTTCATGCCTCTCTTTCCAGATTGTGGTGGTCTGGGTAGGTACAAACAACCATGGGCACACAGCAGAGCAGGTGGCTGGCGGCATCAAGGCCATCGTACAACTGGTGAATCAGCGGCAGCCCCAGGCTCGGGTCGTGGTGCTGGTGAGAGAGTGGGAAGGCGGGGAGAATGGATAGCAGTGTTCTGGGACCCCCTCATGTGTCGCCATAGTTGGCATGGTTCTGGGTAGCTTGGCACAGAGCAATGGCTTTCAGGCAAAATTTCCCATTGACACTTGCTACAACCATCAGAGCAGCTATGAATAAGGACATGTTCAATGACCAATTAGGCCCTTTTCCCAGGGGAGCACTAGAGATTTTGGGTTGTTTTTTTTGTTTGTTTTTAAATATATTTTATTGATTTTTTACAGAGAGGAAGGGAGATAGTTAGAAACATCAATGAGAGAGAAACATCGACCAGCTGCCTCTTGCACACCCCTACCGGGGATGTGCCCGCAACCAATGTACATGCCCTTGACCGGAATTGAACCTGGGACCCTTCAGTCCACGGGCCGACACTCTATCCACTGAGCCAAACCAGTTTCAGCTTGTCAGCATTTTTATAAGGCTATTGCTGCTGAATGGGGTCTCAGACCAGGCATCAAGAACTATCCTTCCAATTCCCATTTCCCATCCCTCGTGTATTCTGCAGCTGTGGACTTCATAGTGGGGGTTGGAGAACAGTTTGGCACAGAGATGCTAGTAGCACCCAGATTTTGATAGGATATCTTCTCACAACTCTTGGTATCTTCCTCAGGGCCTGCTTCCGAGGGGCCAGCACCCTAACCCACTTCGTGAGAAAAACCGGCAGGTGAACGAGTTGGTACGGGCAGCATTGGCTGGCTGTCCACGGGCCCATTTCCTGGATGCTGATCCTGGTTTCGTGCACTCAGACGGTACCATCAGCCACCATGACATGTATGATTACCTGCACCTGAGCCGCCTAGGCTACACACCCGTCTGCCGGGCCCTGCATTCCTTGCTTCTGCGCCTGCTGGCCCAAGACCAGGGTCAGGGTGTCCCTCTGCCAGAGCCCACACTCTAACATCTGCTTTCCTGCAATATTAAATTCTTATTCCTCAGTCTCCCTCCCATTTTCTGTTTTATGGCCAAGCCCATCTGGGTACCTCAGCCTCAGCCCCGATCTCTTCAGGGTGTTGTTTCTGCCCAAAGAAGGCATCGTCCATCTATCAAGGCATTCTGGTTCTTGGAGAGTGTGGCACATTTATACTATCACAATAGCGCTCCAGGCAGGCACTTAGCAATCGGTAACACTAGGTGAAACCAGTTTGCTAACACTACCCTAAAGGATCGGGGTCAAGAAAGAATTCTGGGAACATAGTGGCCTAACACAGGCCTCCAATCTTTGCACATGCTGTTCTCCTGGCTGGTGCTCTGGGAGCTTCCTGACTCTCCCATTCCCAGCAGTCATCCCTCCACACAGGGTATAGCATCTCAGCTGGGCAGTATCCACAATCCTGGAGAGGCTCCTGGCTGCAGTGCTGGCTTACACCACATGGGGGCAACAGAGGTCACTGAGGACAGCCCAGTATTTGGGAGTGTCACCTCTGGGCTTAGACCTCAGGTCCAGCTGGAACTTTTACGTCTAGGCCTTCCCTAATCCCATGCATATTGAATGCCTGAGAAAAAGACAAGAGATGCCACAAGTCCCTAGCACCCGACTTAGAAGGGAGCCTCCCAGCCTTCAGTGGTCAGGGACCTTAGGTCATGGAGTCCTTCTGATGTCGGGAGTATCCTGGCATTGCCATCCTCATCTCACTGGGGGAAAGTATATAGCTCCATGGCCATTTGGCAACAAGACCGGTGCAACCAACATCCCTCCTTTTCAAGTTGGCAGTCACACAGGTGTGTTAAACAGCTTTAATTGCGGTCATTGTGGCTTTTCGGCACAGTAAGAAATATTGCACATGATCAACATGTTTTGTTCTGGGGTTGGGGACAAGAGTAGGGGGAATCACCTTCTTAGAAAGTACAACCCAAGTTGGGAGGGCAGAGAGGTGGGGAGAGAACACTCCCCATGCCTGTGGCAAAGTGCAGGAGCCCCTACCCCCAAACTAACCTGAGTCCAGCCCCTCTGGGGAAAAAAGGGGTGCATGAACCCCTTACTCCACAGGCGCCTCCCTGTGGCCCAAGGCCCTCACTTCTCTCTGATTGCAGCCCTCACGAGCCATTTTGCATTAAGTACAAGTGAAAAGATCTGAAGGTCACACACTCCAGGTTGTTATATACAGGGGCTCGATGGAGGGAGACTGTGTCCCTGCTTCCCCTCAGCTACCCCCATCACTGGGAGGGAGCTGTGGGGGATGGGGGTACACAGAGGGGCAAGCCTCATTCCGCCCCAAAATTGAAAGGACGAAATGGCTTTATTGGGGAGGAAGTAACCATCTTACCCCCCCACACACCGTTTCTGCCACCGACATATTGTCCATGTCCTGAGGGGGGTACTATGGGTCCTGGGATCTTCTCAGGGGCCCCTCACCTGCCTGTGGCAGCTGTGGAGGGACCAGGAGGTGGGGGAGAGGGTTGGGGGGCCCCCTCCCAAGCAGGCTGTCCAGGCCCCGGCTCTGGGGGTGGAGGCAGTGGTGGGGCAGCCTGGGCTGTGCCAGAGTCCGAGCAGGGTGAGGTGGGATCGGGGCCTCCAGCAGGGCTAGGAGTGGGAACAGAGGCAGCAGCAGTGCCAGTGGGGGGCGGTCCAGGGAGGGGGGACTCAGCTCCGGGAGGCTGCTCCGTGGGAGTGGCTGCCTGCATGATTTTCTGGCGCACCTCACGGATCTTCAACTGCAGACAGACCTTGGAGGGGAAGATGTCTGCGTAGCGGGCCTGGAAGGCTGCTGTGGCCTGGGCTACGGACAGAAGGAATGGGGGGATGAAATGAGCAGGCAGATCCCCTCCAAGTGCTCCCCAAGACTCCCAAGATGTGCTCACCTGATGGGAAGAAGCCATGGTCCTGGAAGAGCTGCATGACCAGGGCCCGGCGCTGGTCCAGAGTGCGCCGCAGTGACGAGTATGGCACTTTCTCATATTCCAGCTCCCCAAGCACATCCTCAGCTTCTGTTCCTGGAACAAAGGCGGGGAGAATGATCAAGGCCACTGGCCACCCCATCTTCACACCACTGTCTAAGTGTCCACCGCACCTTCACTGAATTCTTTCACAGCAGAGTTCAAAGAGGGGACATGCCAGTCCCATGGCAGTGGATTCTGGAGCCCACCCTTAACCTGCTATTCTTCCTCTCAGCGACCCCCACCCCACCTCTCATTTCTAACCCAGTTCCTAAGACCCCACCCCTCTTGCAGGCCCTGGGTCCCTCACAGCTTCGCCGGCCACAGCATCAGCACCTGTGCGGTCAAAGGTGAAGATGTCTCCCTCACACTTAGCACTCTTGGGGGTATTAGGCTCTGAGCTGCAGCTGGAGCGTCTCCTCATCTTGCGCTTGGGTGAGGTGGGGTCCTCGGGGGCAGAGTCCAGGTCTGGTCAAAAGAAGCAGGCTCAGGGGAGGTGGCCTCGGCCTGTCCCCCACCAACCTCAGAAATCCCCCTTGCCTACCGGTGGAGTTCTTCCTTTTCTTGCGATAGGAGCCCAGGATGGCCCGGGGCGAGGTGGCCAGAGACTGCAGGGTGGGAGAGGGCAATACCTCTTCAGGCCGAAACTCGGGCAGCTCAGCAAAGCGTTCTTCGAAGTCTACTTCTGACAGGACCCTGCTGGAGAGTGGGCAGGGTCACCTCCCCTGCTTGGCCTGTAGCTGCTCCTCTCCCACCAACCCCACAAGCTCCACCAGAGCCCCCAGCCCATGCTCACTTGTCCACAGAGTCAAAGGTCTTCTTCAGAGGCGGGGGCCGCACCTTCACCTTCTTGCTAGTACCAGCTGCCTCCTTGCGCTCAGGATTGTCCCCGGCTGCTCTGCCACTACTGCCCTCACTGCTGCTGCTGCTGCTGCTGCTACTGCTGCTAGCAGGGGCTGGGGCTGGGGCTGGGGCTGGAGTTGGGGCCGGGCTAGAAGGGGTGGGAGGCTCCCCACGGCTATCCAGGCCCAGCCCAGGGACGCGCCAGTCTGAAGATGAGCTGGGGAATTTGCTGGCCTGGGGTGGGGATGGCAGAGAGATGAAGGACACAGGTTCAGACTTGCTGGGGTAAAACCCAGAAACAAAGAGACAGGTGCTGATTGCCCGAGACAATCTTGGAGAAAGCCCAGTGACAGTCAAGCAGGAGGGACAAGGACACGTCTCAGATATATGCAGGGAAGAGGTGGGTCAGGGAGCAGACAGTGGGCCAAGGGACAGAACCCAGTAGCAGCAGAGCCCCCAGGACTGCTGGACACTCACCATAGTCTCAGGGCCCTTGGTATTGGTCCGCTCCTCAGCAGGCAGGGGTGGTGGGGGGCTACTCCGGGGAGTGGGAGCCCAAGTCTCTGGGGTAGGTGGAGGGCCTGGCGTTGCAGGCTGCCCCTCAAGCTCGGACTCAGGGGCAGCAGGCTCACGAGCTGAGCCAGGCTCCAAGGGCTGCCGGGGTGCAGGGCCAGGCCGCCCAGGGGCACCCGCCTCAAAAGAGCCCACAGGAATGCTGGCGATGGCTGCCTTCACTTTCTGGGGGGCCTTGGGGGTGGGCCTCTGGGCCTTGGGGGCCACTAAGCTGTAAGTCATGGAGCCTGCTGATGGGGAGAAGAGCATTTGCTGAGCTAGGCCTGACTGGAGCCCATTCCCTGGATCCAACTCACCCCACCCTGGGTTGGCCCAACACCCACCTGTGGCACTAGGAAAAGGGCTGGTAGGGGCTGGGGTGGCAGTGGCAGTGGCAGTAGGAGGGGCCGATGGGCCCTTGGGCAGGATTGTAGCAGTAGGGGTGGTGGTGCTGGTGGCCACAGTGTAGACCAGGCCTGCAGGGGCCTGGGATGGCTGGGCCAGGGGCGCTGACGAGGTGGGTATGGGGCTGCCAGGGTAAAATGCCGTGATGACGGGAGCTCCAGGGGCTGCACAGGTGGGAGGCAGCTGGGGGCTGGGCACAGGCGACACGCCCACCTGGCCAGGAGCCAGCAGCGGGGCCTGGCCTGCAGAGAGGGAAACAAGAGAGGCAGGGGCTCGTGTTAGGCCTGGGCTGCCTTAGCTGGACTGCCTCAGACCCGCCGTGGATTCCCAGCACTGCCTGCCAGGTCATGCCTCACCTGAAAGCAGGGGCTGTACGAAGGCAGGGCCACTGGGCCCCAGCGAGGTGAAGCCTAGGGCTACGGAGCTCGTGGGCCCATATGAGGTGACTGTTCCAGCCTGGCTGGATGCTGAGCTGGTGACCAGAGGCAGCGTGTGCCCGCCTGCTGACTGCACGTAGGTGATTCTGTCGCAAGGAGAAGAAAGGGGGGAAAGAGTAAAAATGGGGGGGGAGAGCCTGCCTGGTGTGGCTCAGTGGCTGAGCAACAACTCATGAACCAGGAAGTCAATGATTTGATTCCCAGTCAGGGCACATGCCTGAGTTGCAGGCTCAATCCCCAGTAGGGAGCCGTGCAGGAGGGGCAGCCAATCGATGTGTCTATCTCTCTATCCCTCTCCCTTCTTTCTCTAAATTAGGGGTGTCGAACTCAATCAGAGAAGGGGCCAAAATCTAAAATCCAGCCTAAATCGCGGGCCGAATGGTTTACTGAACAGTCATAAACTGTCACTGTGATGGAAACGCAGCGGAGTGCAGTGATGACAGCGCAGTGCGGGCCACATTGCAAGGCCTGGCGGGACGGATTTGGCCCGCGGGCCTTGTGTTTGACACATGTGCTCTAAATCAACAAAAAGGTATTAAAAAATAAATAGGGGAAGAGAGAAGCGACCTGGCCCCACCACCCCCTTACCTGGGCTTGCCTCAATAGCCATTACCTGGTGGAGGAGGGCAGCAGGACCTTCTGAGGCTGGGAAGTGGGACCAGGGATCGTAGCTGGGCTGAGGGGCGGCACCAGGCCGCTGGGTGTGCTCACAGGCACTGGAGTCAACTGGATGATCTGTGGCAAAAGCACCCATAGGCTGCAGTGAGTGGAGGACCCAACATGGGGAAGAGGAAGGCCAAAACCTAGGAGAGTGGTGGGTCTCAGCCAAAACAAGGAACACAAAATTTGGGATTGGAACAAAGGGAAAGAAGACAGCAAGAGGTAGGGGAAAGAGATAAAAATTAAAAAATAAAAACATAAACTTTTAAAAACAAAAATGTTTTAAATGTTCTAAAAAAATTTTCAAAAGAGGTGGGGAACACAGAAAAGGAACAAGTTGCAGACACTGAGGCCAGAATCAACATGCACAGAGACACTGAGAAGACGGCAAGGCATTCCCAGAGACAGACAAAAGGGGGGAAAGTGAGACCAAAGCAAAGGCAGACAGAAACTCTAGGCTATGGAGACCAAACCCAGCGGGAGAGGAATGAGGAACAGGTGGAGCCACAGCCAGGATGCCCTTACCTTGCTGGGCGGCTGGGCGCCATTCTGCACAGGTACTGAGAAGGGCGGGCTAACCAGGGGCAGCGGCTGGCTGGCTCCTCCGCCGCGCACTGACATGCTAGGGGTGGCCAGGGGCACTAGTACCTTCCCAGGTAACAGCTGGGCTGAACCACTGGGGGCTGGGGCCTGCACAGGAGAAACCGACTGGGCTGCAAGAGGCAAGAAAGGAGGTTAAAGGGAGCCGAACAGGGCCGCGGCCCCTTTACTTGTGCTGCCCAGCCCAGGCCTCACCTTTGGGGGGCGGGACAGAGGGTACAGACTGCAGGATGGGTATGCCAGGAGTGGGTGCAGTGGCAGCCAGGACTTTGCCGTTGGTAGAAGTGCCCGGTGGAAGGGTGAAACGAATGCTGGTGGTTGATGCAGGGCCACCAGGAGCCACTGCCTTGGTCCCAGGGGCTGGTGCTGGAGCAGGTGCCACTTGAAGCTGCTGGGGCAGTGTGGGCAGGATGTACTGCACCTGGGTGATTCCCCCAGCCTTGCCCAAGGCACCTGGCTGAAGAATACCCAGGGGCACTGGCCCATTGGGACCAGTACCAGCACCTGCTCCTGAGCCCGTAGTGGCCCCACTACCAGGGGTCCCCTGGGCAATGAACTGGACAGCAGGAGGTGCAGGGGCCCCGTAGCCTGGGGTGCCCACCAGCAGGTTGGTGACAGTGGCAGGCGCCTTCCCTACAGCACCTAGTAGGGGCCCAGCCACCAGATGTGGGGCTGGTGAGGTGGCTGTTGCCGACTTCTTGTCCGAATACACTAAACTGACGCCCAGTGGAGAGCCCACCGGTGCCCGGGACCCAGCGATCGTTTCAGTCCTGGCACCCACTGCGTCATTTGGAGATGTTTCCACCCGACCAGAGGTGGCGAAGGGCTTGGAGGCGATGGGCACAGGAGTGCTGCTGACAGGCCGCACTACGTTGGTGACCATGGTGGCAGCTGGGCGGGACAGGGGAGCCGGTGGGGCCCCATAGGCCAGTGATGGGGCTGGGGCTGAGGACAGGCGGGCTCCGCTGCCTTCCCGTTCCTCCTTGTTTGGAGGCAGAACTAGTGTCTGCAAGACACCTCCTCCCCCCGCAGGAGGTGCTGCAATAACGGAGGGGCTGGGTGGTTCCAGGCCCCCTACACTTTCAGGCCTCTTGCGCCGGAAGGTGGTAGGATCCGTTGGGAGAAAGCGGGTGGCCTTGGCAGGTGTTGCTGGGCCCCCAGGGGGTGGGGGCCGTAGTGGGCCTGCTGTGCTGCCCTGACCTGACTCTTGGGCCTTGAAAGTCCCTGAGCCCAATGAGAAGGTGGCTGCTGAGGCCGAGGAGGATGCAGGTGGGGACGAGGAGGATGCGGTGGGCCCGTAGCCTTTGCCGAAGGCTGCAGGTGGATCCGGGGGCCCTGGGGGCTCAGGGTCCAGCGATGGACGGCAGTGGGTAAAGGAGGAACGAATCACAGGTGAGAACACTTTCCGGCCATAGCTCTGGTGGAAGGAGAAGATACACAATTGTATCAGGGAGCCTGAACACCCACACCCAGGCCACCTGAAGGCCTTGATTCATCCAGCCTGTGACACAATTCCCCATGGGGCAAATAACTTCCCTCTCAGGCTCTCTGTCAGCACACAAGAAGATATCCCCACTCCTGGAGTTCAGTGAGACCAAACGGCACCAAGTCCCAAGCACTCACCTTGCTGCTCTCTGGGTCTTCCCCAGAGCTGTCTCCACTCTCACTGTCAGTTACCCGCTCCTTGCACTTGAGGTCAATGTCAGTGGTGCTGAAGCTATCATCAGCTGAGGGAATAGAGGGAACAGTGTTGGCAAAAGGGCCAGAAGGACAGTCTGGAACCTGGGCTCTGGCCTCAGCTCTGCCCCAAACCAGCAGTGAGTATTGTCCAGGAATGCTGTTCCTCAGCCCAGGTGTGTCCACCTACACAAGCGTGCATCTAACACCATGCCCAATGGCCTGGCCAGGCCCAGGTCCTCCTCGTTGCCTATCTGGCCAGGGGCTTCCCAAGAGTAGGGGTAGGCTTACCCAATAGGGGCTGAACTGAACATAGGGGAAAGGGAAGGGGAAAAATGGGCTTGAGGGTCTGGATCCAATCTCTGCCCACCATCCGAACCCCTGGACAGGATTCTGGGTCCCTGCCACTGCTCACCAATGACATCATCATCCCCTTCCTCCTCACAGATAACCATGCGCTCCTCATCGCTGGTCATGTCCTCACTGGCCGCACGCTGGGAACGGGAGGCTCGGGTAGGCAGCAGTGGAGGCCGCCCACTGGCCGCCAGGGCACCTCCCTCGCCAGGGGCCACAAAGGGGCCTGGAGCCCCATACTGTGTGGAAGGCTTCGGGCCAGCGTAGGATGAAGGGCCAGACACCATCTGCAGGGCAGTTGTAGGGAGATATCAGCCGAGGATGTCACCTTGGGCAGCCCTCCCTGCCCATCTCCCCGACTCCCATGGCCTGTACCCCAGACCTGAGTCAATTCCTGTAGTGCCTGGCTGTCTACTTCTCCGCCATCCAGGCTGTGGACCCCACTGTGGGAGAAGGCTCGGGGCCGGGCCGAACCAGGTCCCCCAACTGTGTGCAGACGTTCTGCCCCACAGGAGCCGCTCCCCGAAGCCTTGGGGTCCGAGCTCAAAAGTGTCTGGGCTGCGACAGATAGAAGCTCAGAGGACACTGTAGAGTGGAAGGGGGGGAAGTGCTGCAGAGTCAGGAAGCCTCTTACCAGCACCTGGACTGGCTGAGCCACCCGCCAAATTTCTAGGTACCGGGCAAAAGCACGCTGGAATTCCTGGGCCACCAAGCAGAAAAGAGATGCCACCCACCAGCCCAGCATCTCCTTCCCAATGGTTCCTGCCCTCTGGGGCTGCAAGGAGCAAACCCATTGGTCCCCAGGAGGCAGCCCTTCTGAGAGTAAGCAAGCCTGCAGACAGGTTCGTATGGCGCTGGCTAGCTAATAACCACTGGCCTGTTGCCACATTGCATCCCTGCCCCGAGTTTTGAGCCCAGACCCACAGGATTGCTCCAGAAAAGCACCTCAGCACAGTGCCAGGCACCCTGACCACTGCAGTCAGGAAGCATTAATGAGGGGCTTCCAACTGTGGTTCTGGGCGTCAGCCACGCTGGGCTTTAATTTCTGGCACTGCCAGTTACTGTTTTCTGTGACTTCAAGCACTGGTTTTGCCTCACCTGGAAAATGGGGTATGGTTCTAAGCCCTAGAGATTACACCCCACTTGGTGACTGGTATAAATAGTAAATGCTTTAATAAGTGGCAGCTGATGAGATAGCTATTTGAAAATTTTATCTATCTGGACCTTCCTCGATCCTTCACATGAGGAAAGTGCTGGTTCCTTTGTAAATAAACATCCTCAAATAAAAGTGACAAGGTAGCCCTGGTCATTGTGGCTCAGTTGGTTGAGCATCATCCCATGCACCAAAAGGTCACCAGTTCAATTCCTGGTCAGGGCACATGCCCCAGGGTGCAGGCTCGATCCTCAACAGAGGGCATGCAGGAAGCAGCCAACCAATGTTTCTCTCTCCCCTTCCCCCTTCCTTTCTCTAAAATCAGTAAAAAACGTATTTTTTAAAAGCGAGAGGGAGGAGCTTCGGTGGCAGGGGGTGAGCAAGCAAGTGGGTAGCAGAAGCTCTCAGGGAAGGGATAGCAGGGCAGGAGAGCCAAGGAGCTGACTAACCTCCAGGGGCAGCAGCGGTGCCCGTCTCCGACATGCTTCGCTCCCGCGTCTCCTTGTGCCCTCCTGCCAGCCCCAGGCTTGTGGGCTTGGCCTCTGAACTAGACTTCTTTCGGTCCTTGTTGCACCACTTCCAGTCTGGGTGGGCCTTAAAATGGGCCTCTTTCACCTGGCAGGAGATGGCAGGACCCTTCACTCATCCACCCACCAGAGGAAGCTGGGGAGGAGCCAAGAGGAGGAGGTGTTACCTGGAAGGCCAGGTCGTGGTATTTCTGCTTCTCCTTGGGCCCCAGGGCATACCACCACTCGCCCAAGATCTTGCTGACGGTCCTGTTGTCCTGGTTGGGGTGACGCTGGTGGACAAGGGCCCGGTGCCGCTTGCTGAAGATCATGAAGGCATTCATAGGCCGCCGGATATGGTCCTTCTCCCGCTACAGCAGACACAGGTCCAAGGGGAATAGTTAGAATCAAGGAGACAGGCTTGGGTGGCCACAGGCTGAGCTGGGGACAGGTGGGGATGAGGCACCTTATTGGGGCTACGTCCATCCTTCTCCGAGGATGAGTCTCGTTCCTTGGGCAGGGCACTAAGGGACTGGGTCCGGCGTTTTCCAGGTGGCAGAGGCAACTGGATCTCAGGAGACATGATGGAGAGGAAGCTGTAGTGAGAGCAGCAAGTACAGTGAGGTCCACGTCCCTGGCCATCCCACCCCAGTCCCAGGTCACGAGGCACTCACGCATCATCATGGTCACTCTCCGTCTCACTGTCTAGCCGGGGTTCTCCTGGAGGGCCAGGGGTCTCCTCCTCAGTGGTGGGAGGGGGGCCCTTTCCAGGTTCCACTGCCCCCAAAGTGTGAGGGGGTCCAGGCCCTGGGCTCTCAGGGCATGTGGCTCCAGGGGGCCGCCCAGGGTCAGCATTCCCTGTCCCGCTTGGTGGCTGCTCGTGAGCAACAGCCGCCGACTCAGCAGGCTCTGGGGACAGAGAGGCAGATCAGAGGGCTCCTGCACCACCTCAATACCATCCCCATGCCTTTCCACAGCCCCCCATACCTCACCTTTGCTCTGGTTGGAAGCCACTGGATGGCTGGCAGGTTGCTGGGCCTCACTCGGCTGCACGGAGGGGTCTGGCTGGCTAGGGGCCAGGAAGGGGACTAAGGAGTGCCAAGGGAACACGGCGACAGAGCGAGGTTCGACGTTCGTCCACACTGTGGGAAGGAGCCAGCTGAGCTGTGCGGTAGATCTTGGCCTTGACCCTCAACCCAAGGTTTTTTCCACCCTGAACAAGGTAGCTCCACCTCTCTTTTACACCCCCTTCTCCTAGCCCTGAACCTCTCAACATGCATGCAACATCACTCAAAGAAAACTCCCGCCTGAAAGGTTTCTAGGTTTATGAAAATGAAAACAGAAGCAGGGATGTTAAGAGAATCTGCTGCCCCACTCCCTCCCCCCACCTCCACTAGCCCTGCCACCAGGGACCCGGCCAGAGGAATGACTGGCTCCTATCACAAACCAGGCCATGTTTGACTGCCATCCTACACTGCCAAGGCCCCAAGACCTCAAAAGGCCTGAAGACCCCCAGCCAAGCCATACCCTTACCTTGGCCTCACACTCCTTTTCTCTGTCCTGAGGCAGATGACCCTGTCTTTCCTCTCCTTTTCCCTCCATTACCCAGAGTCTTGAGTCTCTTTGCCTCCCACCCACTACCACAGGCACCAGAGAGCCAGACCTGCCCTTCCTGGGCTGGGCACAGGTGGCTATAGCATCTCTCCCCTTACCACCAAAGAGAACCTACTGCCTGTGAAGAGGCCTCCTAGCCTCTGTCCCTCTAAAACTCCAAGCTCATCTTTAGGGCATGCCCCAAACCCAAGCCCAGAAAGAGGGGAAGGTATAGAAAACTCCTTGAAAGAGAAGGCACAGACAATGGGACAAATAAAAGAACTGTTACAAGTCTCTGCCCAGGGAAGGCAGGAGTGCCAGGTGTTTCCTTAAGGATATACACAGGAAGGCACTTCCCTCATCAGGAGCTGGTCCCCGAGAACCCCTTCAGCTCCAGGAGCTCGAGGACTGGCTGGCCTCCTGGAGCAGGCGGAGACCAGGAGTGGGCTTCCCTCTCACTGCTGCTCCCTGGGGGAAGTGGAACCAGCAGCAGAGGCCCCTGTTAAGGGGAAGACTATAAAGGGAGGAGGGGAACGCCCTAGCCCTGGTCTCCATCATTCCAGGCCTTCCCCTGACCCAGACCACTCTGTCCTGGAGTTACCACCCTCATGCCTTCAAAAGCCTGGACTAGGGGAGCCCTTTGTGAGCACCTGATTCTATAAAGGGCTGACAAAAGAAAAAAGGGAAAAAAAAAAAAAAGAAAAAAAAAAAGACATCAAGGCAAATGGAGAGGAACAAGGAGGCCAGCACTGGAAGCAACTCAAGACTCCACATAAGACACAATGTGCTGACCCTACCCCCTAACCCTGGGGCCCAGAGGACACAAAAGCCTTCTCGGCCCTCCAATCACTTAACAACCCCCAGGGACCTGAACCTGTCCCTCTCCTCACAAAGATCTTTCTCACCAGTGCCTCCTCATCTGCTGGGAGAAGGGACCCAGTAGACAATGAGGGAACAGTCCTTTGGTCCTGCCCCACCTGAACTGCTCCCAAGTGCCTACCATCCAGGATCTTTGGGTCTCTCCCTCTCCGCAAAGCTCAACACACTCAGTCCAACACTGTTCTAAGCAAACAGCGCCTTACTCACTTCCCAAATCCTGTCCTAGCCCCGCTGCTCAACCGCAGCCCCTTCCCTCTGTCTAGTCCACCCCTCGGGCCAGTAGGTCTCAGGCTGCTCCGATTCTAATCCATGCTCCCGAGCCAGTTACACTGCACCGCTCACCTCCAATGACAACGGACCGCTTTCGCCCCATCGCCTAAACACCAGGCTGCTCCAGCTACTCCCCACGCCCATCACTCCGCTACACTCCCACCTGCCGTCACTAACCACTTGACCTGCCGTCACTAACCACTACAACTCGTAACTTTCCCTTTACTCTGCCTCTACCATTCTCCCGCTATATCCCCATCACAGACACTCCGCAGTTAGCACCCCAACATCTTGACCCCTACAGTCCCAGGGCCCAGGAACTACTGACCGAACATTCCGAGGCCGCGGGAAGCCGCGCCGGACGCGGGCACCAGGGGCCTGTGGGCTGAGTACATGGTCCGGCGCGAGGGGGCCTGGCCGGGGCTCGCGCCTCCTCAGTGGCCGCCGCTCGGGCCCGGGGGCAGCTGGAGGCCGTCGACGCATGCCCCCCCCAAGCCCGACCGCCCCCCTCCGGCCGCCCCACAAGGGGGTCTCTGCCGGACGCGCCTGCGTAGAACGCCGCTGCCCCCCGCCGCCCAGGGGGCGGGGGAGTTCAGAGCGCTCCGGACCCGCCCCGCCCCCCGGCGCCCGCGGGGGCCGTCACGGGGCGCGCGGCACAGGGGCCATCGGCACCGCCCCCTCCCCCTCCCTCCTCCCGCACCAAGCCCGACGGGCGGGGCGGGGCGCGGGTGCGCGTGCGCGGCCCCCTCCCTTCACCGCTCCCTCGCTCGCTCGCTCCCTCCCTCGCAGCTCCAGCGGTAACGGCTGTGGCCCCGCGCGCCCCGGCTGCTGGCGCCGCCGCCCCGCCTTTCTGGACCCCCGACTCAGCACCCTGTCGACCTCCGGCCCCCGGCGGACAGACGGTCCAGCGTGCATGCGCCCGTGCGCTCCGAGCAAGCCCCGCGCCGAACCACCGCCGCCTCCCCGCCCCGCCACTACTACGCGCTCCCCTCCCCCCGCGGCGCTCCCCCCGCCCTTTCCCCGCTTCCCCCACGGCCTTCCGCGCAAGCCCGGCCCCCAGTGCCTAATCCCATTGGCTGCCGACACCGCGCGCGGGTCAGGCCCCGCCGCGCCCGCCCCCATTGGCTGCCCCGGGGGAACGTCAGTCATATGCAAATGAGACAGGGATGGGCGGGCTCCGTTTGGCCCCGAGCCGTCCGGGGGCGGGGCCGCGGGAGGAAAGAGGCAGGACGGGCGCACTGCAGTAAAGGCACCGAGCCAGGGGGCGGGTCGTGGCGCCGCGCTGCGGAGGCCCCTGGGTTGTGTGTGGTTGTGTGTCCGGTCCTTGCAAGGAACACGCTCCCGCGCACTTGGCCCACCTGGGCGCGCACGGCTCCGCAGGACAGACTAATTGCTTGTAGGGCTGAGGGAGTCACCCCCGAACTCTCACCAACTCTCACACCAGCACGCACACACATACACACACACACACATCCCTCACAGACACGCTTTCCTACCACACCCATTATTTCACATACACCCCACGGTCACATGTACCTTCGGTCTTACACTCACCGTCCCACGCGAAGTCACAAACCTCTAACACCTGCACACATATGTGTACTACTTTCCACACTCAAGGTCCATCACTTCCCACCCATCGTCCTCTTCATGTGACCCATTTCATACATATCCTGTCATACATGTTTCACTAATGCATACCTTCACACATTCACCGGCCCACATTAATCATTATACAAACACAAAGTATCAGATATGATCATGCACACCTCATCACAGCCACTGCTTCTCCATCACACACAACCCACATCCCTCCCACACAATCGTACATGCTCCTCTATCTTCACACACTCACACTGTCTTCTAGGTACTTCCATCTCCAACACAGGCTAATTCTTACAGACATCATAGTGACCACACACACTACAGAAACTTACCCTGGTAAGCACTAACTACACCTCAGTACCCTGGCATAGCAGGTATACAGAGTGCCAAGGCCGTTCACAGTCATTCAGCTCCCCTGCCTGAAGCTACCCAGGACCCTCTACCTCACAGATCACCACTGTGCGATGGCCTGCCACCCTAGGCCGTGAGCCACTCCTTCCAAGAAAGGGCCAGGAGGAAGAAAGGAAACTAACACTAAAGCTGCTGTGTGCTGGGGGCCTGTATGTATTATCTGTCCACTGAATCCTCACAGCCACCAAGGAGGTAACTTTCTGATGTTCATTGTTCAAATGAGAACATGAGGCTCGGAGAAACAATGAATTGTGCAAAACCATGCAGCCAGACGTGACAGCCTAGTGCTCTAACCTAAATGCACTTCCCACTACGAAAATTTAACCTCAGGGTGGACACAGGCAACAGACTCCCAAACAAAAGTCCAGGAATATGGTTAGACTATGATATAGAGACTGGCAACTACAGAAAGGTCAGAGGTCATACACAGAGACGTAAGCAGGGGTCTGGGACCCACCAGACAGAGATAAGAAGCTTTGGGTCACCCAAGGGAGACCCTGGGGCCACACCTGAGCCGGTAAAGGTTGCACAGGCTCAGATGGACCAACTCTGGGCTCTTTCACAGGTGGAGACAATGATAGACAAACGCTTTTCCCAGCCTGCCCTGTCCACAAACAGGGCTGAAGGCTGGGAGGGGAGCAAAACCAGAGCCCAGAGGGGAAGGGGACATCTGTAGCCCTGTGACCTCCAGAGACTGCAGGACCAGACACTTGGCTGCGAGCCTGGAGGGGCCACCAGAGGGACTATTAAGTGACTGCCCCCTCCTCCATAGGCAGCCCCAGACTCAGACCCTCCATTACCTCACTGCCCCAGGGACTGCAATGTGAGGCAGAAACCAAGGTTGAAATCAATGTGGCCACTATCTCCTCACCGCTGCCCCCTCCTCTCCCCAGCAGTGAGTCACCTATTGGCAAGTTAACCCCTTCCCCACTGCAGTGGAGCCCAGGGACAGAGCTCAGAGGAACCTTGCCCCCAGATCCCCCACTTCTGTTGGGTGAGAAGAGGAGGGAAAATGGGCCCCACACATCTGGGCGAATTGTACATCTGGTGGAAGACACAGAGCCTACATAGGAGGGGTGGGAAGAGGCCCTTTTCAGGGTACAGTACAGCTAAGCAGGGGCCCAGCCTGGCAGGGAGGGGCCGGAATCCAGGCAGGAAGGGCCCCCCTGCCCTGGGCACTGGGCCAGCCCTATACTTAGCTTCCATTGTTCAGAGTGGAGGAACCCTTGGTGGGGGTGATTAGGAGTGGAGAAGAGGGAGCAGGTTCTGTACCCACACAGCTCCATCTCTCCAGCCATCTTCAACCCTCACTGGGGCCCTCCTCGCTGGAAATGCTGTGGAAGTTCTCCAAACTAGGGCCCCAAGGGGTGGAGAGCCATCCTTCACTCAAGACAGGTACTGGGGCAGAACTACAGTACAGCCATCCCCTGTACCACCCATGAGCTAACTCCACAAAAGGTCTGGCCCTCAACAGCCAAAGCACCACCCAACTCCACCCTAGCCTGGGGTCACAAAGCCCAGACAGAGACACCAATTGCCACCCAGGGTGGCACAAGCCAAGGCCTGCCCAGAGTCCTGGGGCGTACAGCCAGGGATGCTGACAGACTGAGGGACGGCAGACACGCTCTAAACTCACGGGCCCTATTTATTGAGCCTGAGAGGCACCCCACCCCTGCCACCCACTGCTCCCTACCCTGCCTGGGACCCCGCCTCAGCGCACCAACCCGGTGTCCCCAGATCCCCTCACCCCCTTCCCACATACACACCCACCCACCCACCCACTCCGGGAGGCGCCGGCCAGGGTTGCCTGGGGAACGAGCCCAGGATTGGGCTGGTGCGGCGGTGGAAGGATGGGGGCCTAAAAATAGCACCAGGGTGAGTCAGTGTGAGTGGGGCTGGGGTATGCAGGGGGACCAGGAGGGAAAGAAAGGCAGGCGGGCGGTGTGGGGGAGGGTCCCCAAGGATGGGGAGATGGGCGGGAAGAAGACTGAGAGTGGGGAGCGGGTTGGGGGTGGGGCGGGGGTAGTGTGTAGGCGCCGGGGCTGGGAGGGCTGGTTGGCGCGGGCTGAGGGAGGCGCCACGGCCCCGTGCGGAGGAGGGGGCGCCGCCCTGTGCTCTCCTCCCCTCCCCGAGCTCACGAGATTTTCCACTCGCCGCCTGGCCCCTGGCCAGTCCCCGGCGGCCCCACAAAGCCGCTTTGTGTTAGGAGGGCGGGCGGGCGCCCGGCCGGCCTGACACCCACGCGGGCCGCGGCGGGGTGCGGGCCAGCTGGCACCCGAGCTGTCTGCGGGGGGGGGGGGGGGTTAGGGGGGGCACCAGCACCAGTCCCAGGGCGCGGCTGCTCAGGGGTTAATGGCACCGAGGTGGGGGAACCAGCCTCCACCAATCGGCGTCGTCGGGCTCGTTGGCGGCCAATAGGAAGGACGGAGGCCCGACGGGGGGGGGGGCCTACCCCCTGGGGCGCGGGAACCGGTGCCCCTCGGTACCCACGGAGGCTGGGCGCGGCCGCCCTAAGGGGTGAACGTCCGGATCTACAAAGCCCCGTACACGGTCTCCCCGCCGTTTCGCAAGGAACAGGCCTAGAGGATAGGCTCTTGCAGTCAGGAGGAGGTGTGGGCACGGTCTGGATTTGAACCCTGGTCTCCCTGGCTCCACAATCTGCTTTCCTGCGGAAATGGGGGGACGGGAGTTCCCTGGCCCAGGCTCCCGTGGGGAGCGGGAACAGGGGATGGGGTGCGGGCGAGGGCGGCGGCGCGACGGGCGAGGGTCCAGCCGCCTGCGGTGCAGTCGCTGCCGCCGGTGGTAATGGGAGCCAGACGCCGTCGCCGCCGCTAATGCGCCTCCCTCCCGGCCACTAATGGAGCTATTAATGCCGGGGCCGCGACGCCCCCGTCGCCGCCGCGCATGCGCCGGCCGCCCCGCGGTGCTGCCGCCAGCCACCGCCAGGGGGCAACCTGACCTCTCACAGCTCTTGGGGGGGGGCTCTTCCAGGAAATCTCCAAGAAGCACTGCTGCTACCTCACAAACTCCTCTCCCCCCAAGTCATCCTCTTCTTTCCAGCCCAGGCCTCTTTCTCGCCAGTGCAGTCTCCCAGGATCTTTGACACCCAGGTGCAACCTTTTCTCTCCCCTGTTCTAAACACTTTCTTGGCTCTTCAGGGGCTGGCATTCAACCCTGGCCTCATTGGAGCTGTCCTCCATGGCACCTTTCTGCCAAGCCTAGGCTCTAGTGTCAGCTTCAGCCTCAACTAACCACTCAGAGGTCATGCACTTTCACCCTCCTGGCCTTTGCTCCCGTGCTGCCTTGGCGTGGATAGCCCTTCCCTTTCTTTCAACTACCCAGAAATCCACTCCTTCTTCGGCTTCAATGAAAAGCCTTCTTGAGCCTCCCTCGTCACCTGGCATTGAGAGAGAGTTGTCTCTATCCTCTGGATTCCCCAGACTCTGTACCTCCTGCTGTCATCCTTGCCTGTGCCTACAGCCACATCTGCCTTCCCCACCCACTTTACCCCAGGACTGTTTAGGCTGGGCCTGGTGGAAGGATGAGGAGGGACTTCTGGTGATAGGGATGGGATTCACTGTTTGAGACAAAACAAATTATGGTGGGCAGAATTTGGATCTGGTTTTGGGGAGTCAGAAGACCCTCAGCCCCCTTTTGGGCCTCATTTTCCCCACCTACCCAAGCATAGTTGGTGGGCACTGCTTGCTCTGAGGTCCTACTTGTTGGGGTGGACTACATGTGGGGCTCAGTTAAATAGAGCTGGCACCATGTGTCTCCTGAAAGGTGGTGGTGGAGAGGGAGGGGATACAGGGTGATCGGGGTCATGCCCTCTAGCAGTGAGTGGGCACCGGAGCTGCTTTCCTACTGCTCCCCCACAGCCGGATTCCTAGCTTGGCCTGCACAGCCCCCGCCTTCCTGCCTGTCTTGGGAACAGGTGCTTGGGTGTAGACAGGTCTGCAGATGGCTCCTAACACCTCTCAGCAGGGTTCAGGGACAGGGTTGGGAAGTTAATTTGTCCCAGGCCTGGACCACCTCCCAACACACTCCAAGAAGGAAGCAGAGGACCTGGTGTTTAGCACCTGTCCACTGACTTCAAAGAACAAAGCACCTCATGTGCACAAGGTGGCAGTGGGGGCTAGAATGGAGGCTGAAAGTCAGTCTATAAAGTGGGATAAGGGAGGTCAGGAGACAGGCTAAGGCTGGTACAGAGATACCGGGGGCCAAAACGAAAGAGGGTGGGATGAAAACTCAGACAAGGACTGATGTCTAAGGAGAAACAAATCAAAAAAGGTAGAGAAAGCCAGACTCAGAGAACAACAGACAGACTGAACTCCAGAAATGAGAGAGAGTCAGGCCCAGAAATGGAAACCTAGACACAGACATAGGAACCCAAGGAGAGGCAGACAGGCAGACAAACCCAGGAGAAGGGGCACTGCCTGTCAATATGGGTCGCCAGGCTGGCCCTGAGAGCTGGAAGGAAGGCTGTGCCAGGAACTGGGCTGAGACATCTGGCCTCCTGGGACGGGGCTACAGGCCCTGGGGCAGCTTCCTTTCCTGGGGAGCAGGGGGAGGTTCACAGGGAGGTGGCCATGGCAGCTGGCCGGCCTGGCCATGCACAGAATGTGGAGAATGCCTCCGCCTGCCCCGGCATGTCCCCCAGCGGAAGCAAATGCCTGGCGGGGGGCAGGAGCAGGCAGGCTGCCCAGCAGCCCCCTCACACCTGCTGCCCTGAGTGAGGGTCAGGCTCTGGCATGGGTGGACAGAAGTGGCCAGGACTACACCTTCATTCTGCCACTGGGCACCATCTGTCCTATCTGGACCTCTGAGAGAGAAAGCCCCAAGGTGCCACCTCCCAAGGGTGAGGGAGGCCTCTGGGAGCAGAACAAAAGGGCCTGCTGGCTGGGAACGTGAGGGCAACCTGGATACCTCAGCATGGGTGTTGTCAGAAAGGTGCGGCTCAGAACCGACAGGACAGGCACTGGACAAGTTCTGACGACCAGGAGGCCTCCAGCAAGGGGCCTCCTCCTTACCTGAACCTCATATTTCCCCGGGGACGGGGATGGTAATTCCTACTTCACAGCACTGTGTGAATTTGATTAAGATTACCCCACACCTGAGACTGGGCACATGGCAAATGCCCAATAAAAGTTACAGCCCTGGCCAGTTGCTCAGTAGTTACAGCGCCGGCCTGTGGACTAGAGGGTCACAGGTTCGATTCCAGTCAAGGGCACGTACTTTGGTTGCAGGCTCAATCCTGGCCCTGGTCAGGATGTGTGTGGGAGGCAAGCAGTCACTGTGTCTCTCTCACATCGGCATTTCTCTCTATCCCTCCCCCTCCTTTAATAACTCTCTCTCTCTCTCTCTCTCTCTCTCTCTCTCTCTCTCTCTCTCTGTCTCCCTCCCTCCCTCTCTCCAAATCAATGGAAAAATATCCTCATGTGAGGATTAGCAAAAAATTTAAAAAATAACAAGAAGAAAAGGATGCTTACAATGATTTCTCCATGATTGTTACTGAGAGTGCTTCAGAGCCTGTGTTGTGAAGCCAGACAGCCTGGGTTTGAATCCTGCATCTTATCCTACTTGTGACCTTGGACACATCTCGGGCTGCAGTTTCCTCCTCTGTATGCTGGAAATAATAACGTGTCCTAACCTCCCGTAAGGTTATGAGGATTCAGTGAGTAAATATTCAGTCAGCACTGAGCGAGCATGGGGAGTGCTCAATAAATTATTATTACTGTGCCTTCTGATAGGAAGAGTCCTGTGATCTGGAGATCAGGAGACTGGGTTCAAGGCCCAGGCCTGCTCCTCCCTGGCTGGATGAACTCAATCAGGACACTTTTCTGCCGGGGCCTCGTTTTCCCTTCTGGAAAATGACAGCAGGAACCCTTGCTGGGCCTGCCCTTGTAGATCTCAGATCACCTGCATTAGTGCCATCCCTACCAAGGCAGGAGATGTGAGATGATGCTATGAGGGCAATGTCTGGGGTTGTAGGCATGTAAGTAAGGGGTGCCTGGGGAGGAGGGGGCGGTTAGAGTCCTGCTTCATTATCTTCATCTGCTAAAAGACAGAAATCCCTGCTGTGCCCACTTCTGTGGAATTTTGCTCATCTTAACCACAATAACAAGTGTAAAAGCTGTAGGGTGTGGGGCAAAAAAACCCAGCACACAACCTCAGTATATGAGCATGAGAGTAAGCAGAGCCCGTGTCCCTGTGCCCTGGCTCTGGATCGAAGCTCTGTGAGGGCAGGGCCTGAGCTCCTTCCTACACTGGCCTCTGCCCCAGCCCAAGCCACAGCAGCTCTGTCCTTCCCGTCTCCCCGCCTTCAAAACAGCCAAGGTCAGACTGGCTCAAATCTTCCATGGCTCCCTAGTGCCCTCAGGATCAAGTTCACAAGTCTCATAAGGGCCCTCTAGTATCTGACCCTTGCTCTCCAATATAGTTGCACATCCCAACACTCAACCACCAGCTACAGCGAGTCTTTGCATATTCAACTTCTTTCAAATACTTCCTTTTGCTTCAGAGTCTTTGCTTCTGCATATTCCCTTTGCCTGCAGGTTCTCCTGCTGGCCTTGGCAGGCTCATTTCTGCACACCTTCAGGTCTCACTTTAGAAGGCTTTGGCCCCTCCTCCAAGAAGTCCTCCCAGCTTTCCACATCCCTGCCCTGACTTCTCTGGGCAGTCACTGTCTGGGCAGTCTGTCTACACCAGGAATGGTGAGCCCTCTGAGGGCAAGGCACCAACGAGCACAGGACTAGGCACAGAGGGGGCCCTCAGTCAACAGTGGACTCATAAGTAAACAAGAAAAAGATGCTAGAGAAGGGGCTGGTGATGCGTCTGTCAACCTCCCTGAGTTGCTCTGACAAGGCCCAGCCTGGCCTAGGCCCCTGTCTCTCCAGCACCGTTTCAGAAATGCTCCTCTCTCCAACCTTGGCCTCAGCCCTCCAGCCACAATGGCTTTCCTCAGCCGTGCTCCTACTGGCCGTGGAGCCTGCCTTCCCCTGGCCACCTGGGAAGCTCTCCCGTCCCATGGTTGATTTCAACTCATCCTTCAACTTTTGCCTTACACACCTTGTCCTGAGGGTAGCCAGACCAGATTCATTCCTGGATTCAAACCAGGGCACAACGCCCAACACAGCCCAGCTCCCCCCCAGGGCACTGACAGCACCTGTGATGTTTACTGGGCACCACAGTGAAGATGAGGCCTCCAGTCCTGGTCCTGCCACCTCCCGGCACAAGGACCTATTGGAGCCTCAGTCTCCCCATCTGTAACCAGCACTATGGGCCCAACGGTTACAAGCCAGCCTCAGTTTGAAGGCCGACTCCAGGATTTACTAGCCACATGAACCTGTGCAAGTTACTAGCCTGAACTCAGTTCCCTCTACAGGAGCACACTCAGAGCACCCCTGTTAGGTTGATATGAAGACTAAAGGAGCCAATATCTGAAAAGGGCTTAGAGCAGGGCCCTTATGCTGTTAAGTGCTGCATCATGGAGGGGGTGTGAGGGTTCAGCCCGATAACGCATGCGGAGTTCTTATCACGGTGATGCCCCCGCCAGTCCTCCGAACATGACAAGTGTCCTCACGATTATCATCTCCACCAGCTCCCCCGACGGCTCTACTCAGGAGTGGTTCCCTGGACCCCCTCGACATCATTTTCCCAAGGAGACCACTGGAAGCACTGCACTGAGCCTCCCAAGTCCGGTCCCCTGCCTGACACATAAATGAGGAAGGCCGGCTTCCCCTGAGCCCCTCCCCAGGGGAGCTCCTCTCGAGAGCCAGTCTACACGTAGCCCGGTTTAAAATGGCCTCCTGGAGCCTCAGTCCATCCACTGCACCTCTTACCTGTGCCAGGCCGGCCCATGATGACTTCCTTCTTAGGGGCAGGATGGCTGGTGTAGCCGCTGGGCACCAGGACGGGCAACAGGGCAGCAGGTGAGGGATGGAAGGCCACTGGCTGGAAGGGCGAGGAAGCCAGGCCAAAGGTGGGCATCGGCTGGGCCACAGCAGTCGGCGCAGCTGGAGGCACAGTTATGGGTACAGGAGCCGGCAGAGGTGGGGGCAGGCCAGGCTTCCCACTGGCCACCCCAGGGGGCACTGGGGTCTCTCGGCAGCCCCGCCCAGGCCCTACGGCCCGAGCCTCGCCAGCAGCGCCCACCTCCCCAGGGAATTTGGAAGGCAGCGGCACATCGGGGTTTCGGACTATCACAGGTGAGTCCCGTTGCACAGCAGGCACCCTGCGCACAGAGGGTCCGGGATCTGAAGTCAGGCCAGCAGGTGGGGGCAACAGCAGCAATGGTGAGGGCTGGCGGGAGCGGGAGAAGGGCACAGCAGGTGACACGGCCCGGAAGCCGGCCGGTGTGGAGGATGTGGGTGTGTGGGACACGGAGTCCACACCGGAGTCTAGGCTGTCACTCTTGGGGAAGTCTGAGGCAGCCCCTCCACCCCCTGTACCAGGGGCTCCCAAAGTCCCTGGGTGAGGCAGCAGCTCCGTCTTCCTCCGCCCAGGGCTGATGGGCACGGTGAAGGTCAGGTTGGTCTGAAAGGTGGGTAGGATGCCGGAGGAGTGGCGCTCGCGGGGGGCAGGTGGCGGTGGGTGGGAGCCCAGGTCCGGTGGGGTCAGCACGCCCGCCTTCGGGGTGCTGGCGCTCAGGTGGCGGCTGCGGACAGCAGTGCGTTGGATGACCGGGGACGCGTTGATGGGGCTGAAGTTGGCTGGACGGAAGCCGAAGAGCGGTGAGGGCGAGGGCGAGGGCGCTGGCGAGAAGGGCGACTGCGTGGACACGGGGGAGAAGGAGGGCGTGCCTGAGCGGGAACTGCCCAAGGACACCAGCATCACTGCTGCCTCGCACTCGTCAAACTCAAAGCGTGACAGGTCAGCGGGGGCCACGAGGCGCGGGCGGGAGTCTCCACGAGCTGCCACGCTGCTGGCCTCGCTGTCCCTCGACGTCTCATCGCCCCAGTCGAACTCGGTGCTGCCCTCGCGAGCGGCCGCGCCGGCAGGCCGCCCGCCCCCGCCCGGGCCACCGTCCGCCAGGCCCTCCATCTCCTTGGTTCGCATGGACAGGTGGCGGGAGCAGTAGCCCCGCCGCTGAGACTCCTTCATGCAGCCGTCTCGCGAGCACAGCCGCCGCCACTGCTTGCCGTTGAACTTCTTACGGATGCCGTTCGGGGTGCAGACCACGTCGCCCTTCTTGTACTTCTGCTGGGCGGCCGTCAGCGGTGTTCGGGCCCGGGCGGCCGGAGCGGCTCCCTTCTCCAAAGAGGCCACGCTGCTGCTACGGCTGCCACCCTGGCTCCCCTCCTGGCAGGGCGACGGCTGCTCTCCAGGGCGGCCCGGGCCTGAAAAGGCCGGGGATTTGGGTGGCGGCGACAGGAGCTGGGGTGGGGGCAGTGGGAGCAGGGCCGGAGTGCCCTGGGCCGGTGGGTGCTTCTCCACGCCTTCCTCACAAGGCCCCAGGCTGCCACCAAAGCTGATCTTGGAGACCTCAGCGTCCTCAGGCTGCTTGGGGTCCAGGGCAGCAGGGCAGGATGGCAGGGAGGCCCCTGGCTCGGCCTGCTCCTCCTCAGGGCCCATGGGGGGCTTCTTCAGCAGGGCCTCAAGTTCCCAGGGGGGCCTCAGCAGGCGAAGGCTGGAGTGGGCCACCCAAATGGCCTCCTCAGGCTCATGATGCGACGGCTGCTGGAGGGCGGCTGGTGGGCCCAGCTGGGAGCCAAGGCCGGGGCTGAGGCGGACCTTGTAGGCAGCTGGCTTCCCAGTCACCTCCACCACCACCCCCTCGCGATAGGCAGCCATGCCAGGCTCCACGCAGGTGCAGACAGCTGTGCCCACCACCAGCGCGCCTGGCGGTGGCATGGCATCCAAAACCACATCCACAGCACCGCCGCTGGGTGCCCCCTCGTAGAAAGTGAGGGCCCGGTCCCCAGGGAACTGCACACCCAAGTCCTGGCTCCGGCGCACCTGGCGGACCACAGCCGGCAGGAAGAGGCCATCCTCACGTCGTCGAGCCAGCACCCGCTGGGACCGCAGCTGCCGCAGGTCATAGCCGCCACTGCTGCCACCCGGGGGCCACAGGCCCGGCCCACAGCCTTCGGCTGGCTCATCCTCCAGGTCAGCTGAGTGCTCGCTGGCTGTGTCGGTGGAGGAAGAGCGGGCAGAGGTGGATGGCTGCGGAGGAACACCCAGGGTGCTGGCTTCCTCAGGGGTCCCTGCCCGCTCCTCAGGGGCCCCCGATGCCCCACAGCTGCCACTGCCGGCACCGTGCTCCTCCACGTACTTCTTCTTGGGAGCTCGTGACTTGAACGTGGCTGTCTTCCGGCTCAGTGGAGGTTCCCAGCGGCCTGCCTCGCCCTCTGCCTTGGGGTCCTCAGCTGGGCCTGGGGCCGGGTCATCGGGGCGTAGCTCTAGGGGGAGCCCCTCAGCCCCTGAGGCCTGCGGGGCCTCCTCCTCCTCGCCCTCCTCAGCCTCTTCTGGGCCCGGCTGCTGCTGTCCCTCGTAGTCCTCTTCCTCTGGCCTGTCCCCCTCCCCAGCCCCTCTCCGCCTCAGCGCCTTGGCCCTAGTGGCTGGTGGGGACTTGCCTCCACTGACAGGACCTGGCAGGCCAGCACACGCCTTCTTCATTGGCTTCATCTTTTGTCCACCTGCAGAGTGGACAGGCAGACAGGGGTCATCGGGAGCAATTCAGGAATCCCTCAGACCCAGCGTCCCCCGAGAGTTCCCACGTGCTGAGGTTCCCGCCTCAACTCCATGATACCCGAGGCCTCCTTCCTGGTTGTCCCCAACTCATAATGGGCCCCTAGCCAGCAAGCAGACCCATGTTCCATGAGCTATTCCCTCTGGCTCCTCAGGGACACTCCCATACATCTGCTCCCTCTGCAGCAGACACAGCAGGCACATGCACCCACTCTGCATGCCCTCCGGGGACATAGAAGCTCTAATGGTTCACACCTATGGAGCCTCCCTCTGTGCCACCTCCGGGCTAACCCTGCTTTTATGAACCCCTTTCATCCTCAAACAGCTCTGAGACTGGGGCTACCAACAGCCCATTTCACCCTTGAGGAAACTGAGGCAGAGAGATCAAGCAACTTGTCCAAATTAATCGAGCTAGGAAACAGAGAGTTAGGGTCTGAACCCAGGCATTCGGGCTCCAGAGTCTGTCCTCCTAACCATTTCAGTATGCTGCCTGTCACATGACTCAGAGGGCACACTTCCTTACACTGCCACCATCCACAGAGCACACGCACTCACACATGCACACGCACAGACACAGAGAGGGAGGTGACTGGGCTGTGATGTGAGCTTCTCCCATCTCCCCCCGCCCCACCTCACTGAGTGGCACGGCCTGGCACTGTGGGAAGGAGTGGGCAGTTGAGAGACCTGAGGAACGGCTGCCCACTCCGCTCTGCACCCGGGCCTGCCGGGTAGAGCCATCTTCCCAAATCCTGGCAGGGAGCAGGCAGGGGCATGTCTGAGGCAAGAGCTCATACCCAGTGCTGCCACGGGGCTGCGCATGAGCACACACACGCACACAAACACACACACACAGGCAGGCACACACAGGCACACACATACACGTCATCACACAGCGGGACATGGATCTGCACCCCAGGGTTTCCCTGTCCCCCTGGGGGGGAGACTGCCCTGCCCCCCTAGCACCCAGTGTGATATCCACAAGCCAGCTCCCCGCTTCTGGCCTGCACGAATCCCCACCCTGGTTGGGCTGGCTGGGCGAGCCCTGGCAAGGTGGCTGAGCCGGCCAGGGCCCCCTAACCTCCAAATGTGGCCCCTGACTCCAGGTGGGTGTAAGCGGGAGAAGGTCAAAGAAAGCAGGACAAGCGCAGCTGGCCAACCTCACCCACTTCCTGAACAGTCATTACTGCCCGCCCCCTTTCAAGCTACCCTGAGAAAAGAAAAGGGAAAAAACTTTACTCTGAAGTGACTAAAAGAACCGAGGAGCTGAAAGTGGGGTGGGGGACCTCAGCGGTGGGGTGGAGCGGGGATGTTGAAAGAGCCCAAGACCATAAACCAAACCTAATCAGAGGCACCCCTGATGCACGTCTCCAGGGACCCCTGACCTCATGCTCTCCTACTTGAGGCCTGCTGCTCCTGTGGACCCTGTAGTCCCAGGCTGCCCCTTCCCTAAGCCAATCCCGTGGTCCTCATGGGCAGAGCCAGGAGGGACTGGGGTTTCTGAAACAGAGGAAGGCACCTAAATGCCCAACAGTTGGACAGCCACCACCACCTTCTCCCCACTGACCCGCTAGGCCACCAACCTGGGAACAGAAATCCATCCCCAGTCCTGCCCCAAAACAAACCTCTGCATATTCCACCAGGGCCTACATCAGCACTGCCTGGCACCCCTGGACTCTCCACCCCACCCCGGAGCCAAGCCTCTTTCTTTCCCCTGGGGCCTACTCTCTTCCTGTCCACCCTTCTCGGGATAACTCCCACCCAGTGCCCAGTGGACCCTCATCCCTCAGAATCTGAGCAGTAACTCCTGAAGCCCAGTCCAGCCCAGGCACTGGCCCTTCAGGGTCTCATGCCCTCTGCTCCCGTCAGCCCTGCGGGCACCACCTTCTCTGCCACTCTCTCTCCCATCCTGCCACCTCTCTACCTCTACCTCTCTTCTCCCAGGTCCTAAGCCCCCTCCTTCGTCGCCCACCCTTGCCATTCTCATCTATCTTTGTCACCTCTTCCTCCCAGTCACCTCCTATCAGCCATCTCTTGACCTGCCACCTTCTCTCCCCATCACCTCTCCTTGTCATCCCCTCCAACTCTGCCCCCTCCCTCTCCCTGTCACCCTGATCTAGGACTGTCACCCCTCCATTCCTGTTGCCCATTCTCTGCACACTACCCTCTCCTAACCATCCTTCTTCTGTCCCACCTCCTACCTACACTTCTTCCACTCTGTCTACCCTTCCCACTATCCCACCCACCCTTTTTCCCCTGTACCCCCTCCCCGTCCCTGCCACCTGTCCCCTCTCAGCCCCCAGCACCCCAAATCTCCCCTGCCCGTGTCAGCCCTGGACCCGCCCCTCACCTCGGGCTCTGCGGGTTTCGGGGCGGGGGGCCGTGGCCCCGGCTCGGTCCGGTCCGGTCCCTCCCCGCCCCCCCTCCGGCTCTCCCTCTCGATTCTCCCTTTTTTTTTACTCCAACACACAAAATGGTGAATGGACCTGCAACAGCTGGAGCAGCCAGCCAATCAGTGGCCACAACCCCGCTGACCGGCGCTGTCCTATACCAATAGATATTCGCTGCCTGGTCAGCTCCGCCTCTCGACGGCGACCGACGCTCCTCACGACCAATCGCGCCCACACGGCAGCGCTAGGGGGCGGAGCCAAAGTCTAAGACAGGCCTCCCTCTGGGACCGACACCAACCAGAGCCTACGACTGCCTGATATGCCAAGGACCCTGCCCCACAACAAGTGATTGACATCAGTATTGACCAATTAAAAGCCGTCTT
Source organism: Pipistrellus kuhlii (assembly GCF_014108245.1). Taxonomy (NCBI): domain Eukaryota; kingdom Metazoa; phylum Chordata; class Mammalia; order Chiroptera; family Vespertilionidae; genus Pipistrellus; species Pipistrellus kuhlii. Next base: position 669,756 of record NW_023425538.1, on the reverse strand, counting down.
AGTGCCGAATGACGAATACAGTACCCAGTCGCTTTGCACTCTAAGCCGGAACCCGGCTCGGTGAAGGACAGTAACCAATGAAATGCATGAAGGAGGGGCTAAAGGACGGGCTCTCCAATGAGTAGGCTTAGAAGGCGTGGCCTGAGAGTTTGTTGACCGGCTAGTCGCAATTCCTGCTGGGGAAGGTAGTCTTCTGAAGTCTCTGGCCCATAGTCGACAGTACTAGACAGACTACAACTCCCATGTGACAGGGTGCCTGAAGCACTAAAGAACCCCGGGGAAGAGAAAAAGTCGGAAAGGGCAGTTTCTCATGAGTCTCACTGGACACCCGGAGCACCTTAAACCCAGGGCCCCGACTCACCCGGATTCCGGGCTCTGGTATCGCCGGTGGCTCCTCTCAGCAGCGGCGGTAGCGGTACGAGGGGGAGGTGCGAAGAACAGCCAACCGCCACCCTCAAGCCCCGCGGCCAATCAGCAGTGTCCAGGGCGGTGCAATGACCTCACTGGGTTCTACTCTCTTGCCCCTCCCCCACGTGGTTTTTGCTGCTGGTAGTCCGGAGTAGGAAAGTTTGGGGTGGGGGGAGGGGAAGAGAAAGAGTGATGTCACCTTTTCCTCGCTTGATTGGCTGCCGGGTGGTCAGGACTACGACCAATCAGCCACCTCAGAAAGTCTGGCGCGGCCCCGCGGAAAGCCCTGTTGCCACCGGGAGGAGAGAGAATGTGCGTGTGTGGGGTGGCGCGCGCCGCCGTGTAGTCAACCGACAGAACCTGGGGTTTGGGGGCCCCCGAGGACAAGTTCCCTTTCCAAAACTTTGACGTTTAATGGCGGTGCAATTTTCTGACAGCACTCCCAGGCCTGGGCCGGGGTGGGGGTGGGGGACACGAAATGGGAAATGCGGTATTTCATGGTGCTTCACACCGCCTTCTGTGGAAAGCTACACTTTCTGGGGTTCACATCTTGTGAGAGCGAGGTTTTTCGGGGGAGTGGGGTCCACACTGGGGAGGAGAGGGGTATGCCCTGTCAGTAGTAGATTCTTGCTGCCCAGATATGGGGTTTGCACCAAGTGTTAACCTGGCTGGTGCATCCATACTCTCTCTGTCCATATTGGATTTGCCCTGGATGAAGAGGGTAATGAAAGCGATAAACACTGGCCACGGGGAATGCTTCTGTGCTGGATTCCCAGTATGAGCACGGGATTCACACCAGGTGTGAGGAAATGAACCCAGCCTATTGCAGATCCATATTGTTGAACATTGGCACTACCTCCCACAAGGAAGTGTACTGTGCCCACCCGGTAGTGTTGAGTTTGAGGAAAATTACACTCATAAGAGAGTGCCCACTGTCCACCCATGCAGACCCTCGGAAAGAGTGGGTCATGCCGAAAACGGTTTGGCTCAGTGGACTGCGGACTGAAAGGCCCTGGGTTCGATTCCGGTCAAGGGCATGTACCTTGGTTTCGGGCACATCCCCAGTAGGGGGTGTGCAGGAGGCAGCTGGTTGATGTTTCTCTCTCATTGATGTTTCTAACTATCTCTCTTCCTCTCTGTAAAAAAATCAATAAAATACATATATATATTTTTAAAAAGAGTGGGTCATGCTTTCACAGAAGGGGTTCACAACAGCCACAGAAAGTTGCCTGTGCGTGGTAACATGCAATGTCCATGTTGACTTTATCATGGACACATACTGGGCGGTGCAATGACCTCACTGGGTTCTACTCTCTTGCCCCTCCCCCACGTGGTTTTTGCTGCTGGTAATCCGGAGTAGGAAAGTTTAAAAAGAGATGATACCATGCAGGGGGAGACACATACTGGACGAGGGTTCACATTGCCTGTGGGGGCTTATGTTATGTTGGGGAGCGATTTCTATTGTTTAGGATGGTGTTTCTTGTTACCCAGTCCGTTTGTATCAGGTTTGAGAGGGATTGTCAGAGAGGGGGGTGGGTCTGTACTCTCATGGAAGAGCTCACCCTGCCCTGAGGAGCCCTCAGCTGGAATGAAAGGGGGTTCTGCTGTCAGTTCTGGATTGTCTCTGGCTGCGGTGTGTTTATAATGTTCACAGAGGGCTGGCTCCCCATTGTTTTTTGTTTTTGTTTTTTTTAATATTTTATTGATTTTTTTACAAAGAGGAAGGGAGAGGGATAGAGAATTAGAAGCATTCATGAGAGAGAAAAATCGATCAGCTGCCTCCTACACACCCTCTACTGGGGATGTGCCCACAACCAAGGTACATGCCCTTGATCTGAATCGAACCTGGGATCTTTCAGTACGCAGGCCGATGCTCTATCCATTGAGCCAAACCAGCATGGCTCCATATTGCTTTTTTCTGTATGTGTATGTGTGTGTGTATATATATATATATATATATATATATATATACATATATATATACATATATATGTATATATATGTATATGTTTCTATCCCTCAAGCTCTCTAAAATCAATTATATATATATATATAAAATCAATTATATATATATATATATATATATATATATATAATTGATTTTAGAGAGCTTGAGGGATAGATAGAAACATCATTGATGAGATAGAATCATTGATATGCTGCCTCCTACATAGCCCCTACTGAGGATCTAGCCTGTAGGGCATATGCCCTGACCTGGAATCCAAACGTGACCTTCTGGTTCATAGGTCAAGGCTCATCCACCGAGCCACACTGGCAGAGCAAGGATAATTCTTTTTAACCCTATGGCATATGGTTGTTATGAAGTTGTTATGAAGTAACATGTGCAAAACATTTAGGGTAGTATTTCCAGCAGAATAAATCCTTAAAAATGTTACCTATTGTTGTGATTACTGTTATTCATGAGGAGCTTATTTCTACCTACAGAGCGTATGCTGTCACAGTCTTACTCATAACCTTGTCCTAGTTTGTGCGATGGTAATAGTGGTGGGATTTTTGGGAAGGATTCTAGAGTTCAGCATATCTGTGGGGCATTTATTAATTCATCAGGAAGCATTATGGTCTAGTGCTTGATGTCCCAGCTATAAAGATTTTTGCCTTGGACCTGTAACCTCTCTTGGTCTCACTCTGCTCATCAGAAAAATGGGCAACATCAGAGTACCTTCCTCATAAAGTTGAGGCAAGGATGACATGAGATGTTGAATCTACGGTCTGGCATACAGTAAGTGCTTAACAATTGGAGTGGTGATTTGTATGGGCCCTGAGATATCCCTGCCATTCAGAAATTCACCATTTCTTCGCCTTCATTCAGGGCCCCATCGCCCAAAACAGGTTACACCACCTTTCAGGGAGCCATCTGTCCTACTACATGGGTGTTGAAAGGGAATTGGGTAACTTTATGAGAGCATTAAGATTTTTCGTGGGGGATCATATAATATTATGAAGGTTACAAAGACCCAGAGGGTTCAGTGGAAGGTGGGGTTTCTCCCTGTCTATGGGAAAGGGCTACGTTAAGTGTGACCTAATGAAATGGGCATAATGATATTAGGGTTTATTGCGCCCATTGGTGAGTCCACATGCTCACAGAGTGGTCCACCCAAGCAGGAGTCACAATATCCACGGGCTATACTGTATGAGGCCACATTGGCTATGGGGCTCCCCTGTTCACATGAAGAGTCACACGGCTGATGGAAGTGACCCTGTTTATATGGCTTGGGGGGGCCATACCTAGGTTACTGGCGTTGACCTTGTAGTCAGAGGAAATCACACAGTGTTAAAGAAGTTATGCTGTCTGTCTGGTAGAGCACACTAACAAGGCAATACGCCTTGAGGGGGTACACATTATTATTGCTGTCTCCCCACCTATCTGGGGCTCATGCTGTTCATGAGGGCCACACTACCTACACTGAATGGCCAGATTATTATGATCTCTGAATGCATAATAATCTGGCCACTCAGTGTATATCCTATATCATAAAAGGCTAATATGCAAATTGTCCCTTCGACCAGGAGTTCGACCAGCAGGCAGGCTGGCCAACTACCCATGTCCCCTTCCCCTGGCCAGACTGGCCAGACCCCACCAATACACGAATTCATGCACTGGGCAGAACGCGCATGCATGCACGTGCGTGTGTGTGTGTGTGTGTGTGTGTGTGTGTACTGAGTGGCCAGATTATTATGCATTCAGAGATCATAATAATCTGGCCACTCAGTGTATATGCAGTTCACAACATTTATGTGGTCAGCCTGTTACATGGGGTTCACACAGTTTATGAAGGGGGCACTGTTTGCATGGGGCTCATATCCTTTATGAAGGTCACCCTGTCTGTATGAGCTTTCTGTCGGTCACACGTGAGCACTGTCTATATGGATCTACACTGTTCATATAAGAGTCACACTGTATATGAAGGTTTATGTCAGTTATGGACACTCTACCGTCTGTATGGGTTTTTATTTTTATTTTTTATTTTTTTAAATATATTTTATTGATTTTTTACAGAGAGGAAGGGAGAGAAATAGAGAGCCAGAAACATCAATGAGAGAGAAACATTGATCATCTGCCTCTTGCACACCCCCCACCGGGGATGTGCCCGCAACCAATGTACACGCCCTTGACCGGAATCGAACCCAGGACCTTTCAGTCCGCAGACCTACACTCTTCCACTGAGCCAAACCGGTTTCGGCAGTATGGGTTTTTATTGTAAGGTGATACCAACTGTGTGTCTACTCAGTTCACACTGGCAAATAAGTGTCACCAGCCTGTTCTATGCCAGACCAGGACCTAGGCACCAGCGATAAAGCAGCTAAGAAAACAGTCCAAACCCCTGCTTTGTGGAGCTGACATTCAGGAGGACAAGCAAACCCTTTAAGGATTTTTCCTGTTTGTGTGATTCATACCCAGTTTCAGATGTTTTAGGGGGTTGTGCTGGCATCAACTGGCCATGAGAGTGTGTCTATGTGTCCGGGGCTACATTTATTGGTATTGCTTTGAATATAGGGAGTTCACTGTTCAAGATGAGTTTATTCTCTCATAGATTGTCAAACATTGGGCCAGGCTTGGAGGATACTGCAGGCAACAAAACCCCTGCCCTCTTAGAGCTGACAATAAAGAGGAGGGATTCAGACAATAAGCAAATAAGTTGTGGAAATATGTCAGATGAGGATAAGAGCTATGAAGAAACATAGTATATAGAAGGGATTTGGGACCTAGGAAGGTCAGGTAAGATCTTGGGAAGGTCCTTTTTGAGCAAAAACCTGAAGGGGATGAAGGACAGAACTATGCAGACTTCTCGGGGGGTGGGGAGAAGGGGAGAGAAAGGCTTTACAGGCAGATGAAACAACATTGGCAAAAATCCCCAAAGCAGAAATGCGTCTGGCATATTCAAGAAATAGCCAGAGGCCCTAACTGGTTTGGCTCAGTGAATAGGACGGCGGCCGCAGACTGAAGGGTCCCGGGTTTGATGATTCTCTCTCCTCATTAATGTTTTTGTCTCTCTATCCCTCTCTCTTCCACTCTATCCACTGAGCCGAAACCGGTTTGGTTCAGTGGATAGAGTGGATAGAGAATCAAACACAATGGTCTCAGGTTCGATTCCAGTCAAGGGCAAGTACATTGGTTGCTGGGCACATCCCTGGTGGGGGATGTGCAGGAGGCAGCTGGTCGATGTATCTCTCTCATCGATGTTTCTGGCTCTCTATCCCCTCTCCCTTTCTCTCTGTGAAAAATCAATAAAATATATATTTTTAAAAATAGCCAAGAGGATGGAGATGAAGGGAAAGGCGAGGTGAGGAGTTGGCTTTTACTCCCAGTGGGCAAAAGGCAGCAAAGAGATATCATCTGATTTAATAGAATGTCTCTGGCTGTGGGTAGAGCACAGACTGTAGGGGTTGGTGGCAGGAGGGAGACAAATGAGAAGAGCCCAGGCCAGGGGTGTGGTGGTGACAGTGGAGATTAGCTAATTCTGAAGTATCTTAAGTCAGAGCTGATGGGACATCCCTTCAGATTGGATGACAGGCCGAAGCCAGTTTAGCTCAGTGAATAGAGCGTCGGTCTGCGGACTAAAGGGTCCCAGGTTCCATTCCTGTCAAGGGTATGTACCTTGGTTGTGGGCACATCCCCAAGTGGGGGGTGTGAAGAGGCAGCTGATCGATGTCTCTCTCTCATTGATGTTTCTAACTCTCTATCCCTCTACCTTCCTCTCTGTAAAAAACCAATAAAATATATATTTTTAAAAATCAATAAAATATATATATTTTTTAAAAAGATTGGATGACAGATGAGGGAAAGGGGTCATGGATGACTCTAATCTATTCAACCTGAGCAACCAGCAAAATGGAGTTGCAATTTCCTAAGATGGTAAAGTCGGGGCAGGGGTGTAGGTGGGGACAGTTGGGGGTATAGGTGGGGACAGTCAGGAGGACCATCTTGACCTGGAGAACTTGAGAAGTCCAAATGGAGATGCCGGTGAAGCACTTTGATGTGTGAGATTGGAATTCGGGAGAGTCTGAGCTGAGAGAGAAATTTGGGTGCAATCAGCGTAGAGACAGAACATGAGGAGGAGAGAAGAGGACTGGGACTGAGCCCTGGGGCCCTTCAGCATTTCAAGTCAGGGAGATGAGGAAGGGTGATGCCGTCATGGGGTTACATTTTCATTTGGGATGGTCATACCCTACTTACGTGGCTACACACTCTATAAGACGAGTCACACTATGTCTAAGGGAACTACAATGTTCACAGAGCAGTAATACTTCATTATTGATCACAGGGGGTAGGGGGTTGTGACTATGATTTTTATTGTTCCCTCAGTTTCCAGGAGTGAAGTCTTAAAGGGTTGTGACTTCTGTGGGGACAGGTTCTGTCCATGCCTTAATTTGACAATAGGATGAGTTATCTGTGTTAGGACAGTAAACTGGAACAAGGATTGCTAGCTCCATGGGAGGATAGGGGTGTCCTCACTGATCAGACAGAATTGTTTTCTTCATGGAGTGTTACATTTTTCATCACAGGCTAGTTCTGGGTCTGACAGGCTGGGCTTTTCACTGGTTCAGGCGGCCTTCCATAGTAAACTGGAGATGGGTCCCCTTGTTCATTGGAGTTGACATAGCCCTGGGGTTGGATGGTATGTCTTCAAGGAATGAGTAGTGATGAATAATTTTTAAAAATATTTTTTTAGCCGAAACCGGTTTGGCTCCGTGGTAGAGCGTCGGTCTGCGGACTGAAAGGTCCCAGGTTCGATTCTGGTCAAGGGCAGGTACCTGGGCTGCGGGCACACCCCCAGTAGGGGATGTGCAAGAGGCAGCTGGTCAATGTTTCTCTCTATATATCTTAGGGGTACCTAGCTCACTCTGCTAATAATTGTTAACAGGGGTCACTAAGGCGTTTCTAGCTTTCTATATCTCTCCCTTTCTCTCTGTAAAAAATCAATAAAATATATTTAAAAATATATATATATTTTATTGATTTTTTTACAGAGAGAAAGGGATACATGTCCTTGACCAGAATCGAACCTAGGACCTTTCAGTCCGCAGGCCAACGCTCTATCTACTGAGCCAAACTGGTTTTGGTGTGATGAATAATTTTAATTACTAGTTCACAATAACTGGCTGTTTCACATAGTAATGGTGGGGTTTACCTTCCCTGGAGGGGATTCTTGGTGTTGAGGCAACTGAACTATCCGAGAGGGCTCACATTTCTTTCTTTTTTTCTTTTTTATAATTAATCCAACATTCTTTTTTTTTTTAATTTTTTAAAAAATATATATTTTATTGATTTTTTACAGAGAGGAAGAGAGAGGGATAGAGAGTTAGAAACATCGATGAGAGAGAATCATCGATCAGCTGCCTCTTGCATACTCTTACCGGGGACATGCCTGCAACCAAGGTACATGCCCTTGACCGGACTCGAACCCGGGACCTTTCAGTCCGCAGGCTGACGCTCTATCCACTGAGCCAAACCTGTCCCGGCAAAGGGTTCACATTCCTATGGTGAAATCACATGTAGTATCTGTGACCAGGTCTTCACAAACTACCAGAGGTTACATCGTCCAGGGGACATTTCCACCAGGGACTCTCATTCTCTGTGGGTGGTACGGACACTCCCACGAAGTATGCCCACCATCCATAATTGTGTTTCATAGAAGCAGTTGGATTGAGTTTACCCAACTGTAAGGGTGGGATTATGCCATTTACAGGCGATTTCTCTGTCAATGCTGTGTGTTTATTGTCTACAGCTGGAGTCTGTAGCGATATGGGTGCTTACATTATCCACGGGGTACCTAGCTCACTCTGCTAATAATTGTTAACAGTATTTATGGCATACTTACTTCACATCCAAGATTTCTCACAACAACCTGGTTACGGTATGTAGGCTGTTAATATCCCCATTTTACAGATGAGGAAACTATGGCTCACAGAGGTACACTGGCTCTCTGTCACCGACAGAAGTAGAAGAGTTAGGGTTGCAACCCAGGTCTTTGACTTGAAGGTGGGAGGGCAGGGGTCACTAAGGCTATTGTCTTTGAGACTCTGCATTATCTTCATCCAAGGGTGGAGAGCAGTAAAAGTGGTAGTAAGGCCTAGGGCTTAAGAGTGATGGTTTCCAATTGAATAGATCTGGATTTGAGTTCTGACTCCAACACTTCATGACTGAAGGACTTTGGCAGACTTCCCCATCTGGGCCTCACTTTCTTAATCTGTAAATGGGTATAACGATAGTAATTCTCCTTTCTGGGCTTTTGTAAAGATGAAATGAACGAAATGATGCCCTGGACAGTGCTTGGCTTAGTGCCTGGCACATTATGAGCGCTAGGAGTTTGGGAGCAGTTATAACTACGACGACGACGACAACGATGATGATGATGATGATGATGATTGCAGGACCACACTGCTCCCAGAAGGTTACAATATCCGTGGGGGATCTGCAGTGTCAGTAGTCAAGGTTACATAATTAATTCACCAGGGGGTTGATGCTTCCCCGGAGTCCTTGATCTCCCCAGGGAAGAGGCCTGAGCCATCTACTGAGGCACTGGTGAGGGACTTCCTGCTGTAAGGCAGCTAGGAACTCAGCAACGGAGGCTGGACTCGAAGCCCTCAGAACCTAGAGCTGACCCTGCAGGCCTTCCCTCCCGGCAGCCTAGCTCTCCCTGCCCCTCTTCTGGGCTTCAGCCTCTTTGAGCACCCCTCCCCCATAATCCCATCTTCTGGCACCTCAGAGTCTTTTTTGAGACTGCTTCCAGGCTCCGCCTGTGAGTATTGCTTCTACTTGCCCTTTCCCGTTGGTGGCTCCGCTAGCCATCTGATCAGCGCTGATTTCCTGTTTCCCCAAGCCGAAGACTGCTTCCATCCCTCCCAGTTTCGGAGCACAAACTTCACCACTGCCCTACACGCCGGCCTTCATCCTTAAGCCCTGCCTTCCTCTCTCTTAGCGACCCCCCCCCCCCCCCCTAGTGCCCCTTGGGAGCACATTTGTTCGGACTTTGGTCGCCCCCTCGTATCCTGGCCTCACCACCGGAACCCTCTGTCCTGGTGGTGGAGGTGGGAGTACCTCCGGTGTTGGCCGGTCCCTTGGACAGCTGCAGCTTGGGGTGGTCACTTTGGTCACTTCCTCCCCAGCTGGGATTGGGGCTATCTGGAAGGCCAAGACCCCATCCCCGGAGAAGCGAAGGGCACAGCCGCCTCCTCATTTCCGATGCTGGGAAATGCTTTCCACCCATTCCACCCCACCCCTGGACAGCTGCCCCCATTCAGACTCAGGGATGGGAAGGTAGGGGGTAAAGCTAGGCTGGGAAATGTGATCTTGATCATCTCCCAAGGTTCTGACCTCCCCCTCCCCCCTGCCGCCCAGCAGAGAAAATTCTGCCTCCTCCCAAAAGGTCCACGCCTCCTCCCGACAAAAGTTGCTGCCCCTCCCTGAGAAGGTACCCCCTGCCCTCTTACAGGCTTCCCAAAAGACAATCTGGATCCTGCAGTGGGCAGGAGAGGAGGGGAGGCAGGTCCCGAGTGCCGAGAACTTAAGTTATCTGCAGACTGGGAGTCTCCGAGAAGGGTCATGACCCCTGAGACCCCATTGCACCACCCACCCCCACCTTCCTTCCTCCCCCGTTGCGCGGCCCCTTTAAGCTCAGAGCCGGCGAGTCCTCAGTGGCTGTGCGCCGGCGAGAGTGTGTGTGTGAGTGCGCCGGGAGGGGGCGGGCGCAGGGTCTCCATGGCGACGCGGCGGTGACGTCGCCGGCCCGGGGGCGTGGGCGTCCCGGCCCCGGAGTGCGATATTAACCCGGGAGGCGGCGGCGGGGAGGGGAGAGGCTCTGAGAGGCGAGGCCGGGTGAAGCGGCGAGGGCGGCCCGACCGGCGCGGGACGGGACGGGGCAGCGCGGGCCCCGGGAGCTGCGGCCCGGAGTCGGGGTGCCTTGCCCCGGGCCCCCCAGCATGAAGACCCCGGCAGACACAGGTGGGGGCGGGGGCAGCACGTGTGGGGGAGACTTGTTGCCCCGGGAAACCAGGCGGAGAAACTTTGGGGGGGCAAAGGGGTTGCGGAGGAGCCCGAGTGATCCTCAGTTCCAGGGGACCCCCAAGCACGCGAGACCTGTTGCATCTTACGGCGCGAGCGGGGGGGGGTGCTGCATGGGACCCCAATTTCTGGTTCCGGCCGGAGTGGTTTGGGTGCCGCGAGTGTCGGTCTTCTCCCTGACTGGACACCGAAAACTGGGTTCTCTCCCGCTCCCGGGATAAAGGGGATGGCGGGGTCCCACCCCGCCGTTATGTCACGTTGCACTCTGGGGCCGGGACGTGTGCGGGGCGTTGGGGGGCTGTCCACGGGGCCCGCTATTCCCGGCCCCGTGCTGCGCGGTCCGGCCGGTGACCTTCACTGCGGTGCGTGCCCTGCATCGGCTCAGGGGGGACAGGGATGGCTTTTAGGGGGAGGGCGTGAGTGAGGATCTGGGGCTCGGGGTCCGGGCTCCGCTGCCCTTCCCCCGCCCGTCTCCGCCGGCTCCTCACTCCCCCGCCCGCGCGGAGTCGCAAAGTTCCAAAGCGCTGCCCGAACGTTCGAAAAAGGAACTTTTTGTTTCCGACCTTAGAACGCGCGGCTTTAAGGTGGCTCAGGGGAGACCCGGCACCTCCTTCCCGCCCCGCCGGGGCCGGAGGTTGAGCAGGGGAGGGGAGGTGGGGTGGACGCGGAGGCTGCCCCCCGGCCCCCCCTTCCGCACCCAGCTCTTCTCTTTCAACCGGCCGTCTCCTTCCTCCGCCCCCCTCTTCTCCGCCAACTTGCTCCTCCTTAAGGGGCCAGGGCTCCCCTCCCCCGCTCGGGCGGCGGGCGGGGGGCACCGGGATTAACCCCCCTCCCACTCGGACTTTCCCCGGCCCCGGCCCCCCCTCGCCGCCCCCGGGCCCGGCCGCTGGACTTTGCGCCGGGGCGCGCTGGGGGAGGGGTCCCCGCCGCCCCCTGCCCGTCCACCCCGTCGGAATCCGGCCCCGGGCGGGGACGGGGGAGGGGGAAAGGGGCTGGGCGCCGCTGTTCAAACTTGTTTCCTTCCCCCGGCGGCGGCTGCGGCTCGGCTCCTGTGTGCGGGTGTGTGCCCCGACCGGCCCACCCACCCCGCCCCCCCTCCGCCCGGTGGGTGGGGGCGGCTCTTAAAGGGCTGGGAGCTGGGCTCCGGCGCTTTGGGAAGGCGCTCGGGGATTGGGACTGGGGAGGGGGGCCGCGGCCGGGGTGCGGAGTGCTGTAGGGTCAGTCACGTGCGACCCACATACTCTCTGGCTCCCGCGGGCTCCCGGGCCGCCGGGCTTTAGGGGCAGCCCGAGACTCCCCTGCCCCCGAGGAGTGGGTCCAGGCGCCCAGACAACCCCGCCTCGCTTTCCCTCCCCGCTACGGGCCTTGCCCTGGTGGGACCGGCCGGGCCGGGCCGCTCCGCTCCGCTCCCCCAGCCCTGTATTGGGGCAGAGCCGCCTGTGGGTTCCCCGACTGGGTGGGGGGGGGGGAAGATGGAGGACTGGGATGGCCTCCTGGTGGCCTGTCGGCTCGTCGGTGTCTGCCTTTCAGTCGGCGGCTGGGTGCCCCTCCATCCGATCCTCCATCCCGGCCCCTCTCCCCTGCGCGGCTGTTTCCCACTTCCTGTTTTCTTCCCGGCTCTGGCGCCACCGAGGGCTGCCTGGAGTGGGGGAGGTGGTGGGGCCCCCCAGGAGGCCAGCGTGCTCTTCCTTTACCACCGCCCCTCCCTTCCGATTCCCCCTAGTCTCTTTAAAAAAAAGTTTGGACGGTCATGTGAACTTGGGGGTGTCCAGGAGTTTGGCTCCCCCAGGCTTCCACAGCCTGTCAGGGAGAATGTACCCCGCCTCTGTGGGACCCAGGTGTGCCGCCTGGGACCCCGTAGCCGCAGTCCTAACCCTTCCTGTCTGCTGCCATCTCTACCCTGTCTCTCAGTGTCCTGCACCCCTCCAGGGTCAGCTGCTCTCTCCCTGCCCCCGATGTGCCTCCCGCTTACACTCCCAAGCTCTCATGGTGCAGGCCTGGTGGTTCCCTGGTTTCAGCACGTGGACTCAGACACAGCACACACTCACACATGCTCCCCTCGCCCGTGCCTGGCTCCTGGCTCCAAGGCTCCGAGGCCTGGGGAACAGAGCCCCATTGAAACACCCTGACGTCACCCTCCTTCTTCCTTCTCCCCCCAAAGCTGGGAACAGGCCCTCGTGTATGCCGTGTCCGATGAGGAAAGCCAGTGTAGGGGTGGGCCTGGTGGTAGAGTGCGTCCCTGCCAGAGTGGGAGCCAGGGCCCTGGCCCCCATGGGTGAGGGGGTTGTCCAGGCAGGGGGCTCGACAATGGGGCCTGGGACAGCCCCTGGGATGCAGCTTTTGAGGCCTTTCCAGAGCCCCCCACCTCCTTTCCGAGTTCCTTTGTGTTGCATGTAGTCTCTCTCCTTCTCTTCTGCAAAGTTTATTTTTAGCCTCCTGCTCCCCCGCTCCCAGGACTGTCGCTGCACATACGTTGCCTGGTTACCGGGACAAGGAGGCTGGGGTGGGTGGGTTGGGAAGGGTGGCTTTAATTTGGGGGGTAGGGTGGAAGTCAGCACACCCCTCCAAACCCAGACTGTCTCAGGGGCTTTACCCCCACCCCCTCCTCCTGGCTCTGAGTGTCAGATTGGAGTTTAGGTGGGAGCTACGTGGTGCTCGGTGTCCTGGTGGGGCCGGGAGCTTTTTGGAGGGAATGGGGTGTTTACGGAGCTCTGGTTTGCTCAGTTGGGTTCCCAAGGGTTGATGGGGCCTGGGTTCTCCAGCAGGACGGGGCTAATGGGGTGAACACTTGGATTCCTGAGAGAAGGATAGGGCTGTGGATGCTGGGGTCCCTGGAAGGCGTTGTCAGGGGCTGTCACTCCTGAATTAAGCAGTGGCTGGTGATGTCTGCTGTATCCCTGGCTCGAGGCTGGGATTTCTGAATGGGGCAGGGACTCAGGAGAATGCTGGCCAGGGGTGGGAGCCCCTGTTGGGGGGAGAGTCTGCTCTGGATTTGGAGGGGGGCGGTCCCTGTGGGAGCAGGAACTGCTGGTCCCCTGGGTCCCCAAGAGGAAGAATCCCCTTCTGGATTCCAGACTGGGGTGGAGTCTCAGCGTTGCCCCAGGCTTGGTTGGTACCTGCTTGAGCTTGGGGCTTGAACCAAGGCCAGCCCAGAGAGAGGCTGACCCACACTGCCTGCCTGGGATTTGGGACCCCGCCCATTTGTAGCTGTCTATCCTTGCCTTCTCCCTCTAGTGGCATCAGGGCCCCTGCCCTGCCTCCTCCCCTCCTTCCCTCCTCCCACCCCTCCATTACCGGCTGCCTGGTGCTGAATTATTGATGGTCCCTGATTACCCGGGGGTTTGGGAAATGACAACAACCGCAGCCCCCCCTCCTCCTCCCCCCCAGGCTGCCCACCCCCTCTAGGGACCAGCCAGCCCACCACCAACCTCTATCCAAGGTTAATGCTGGGGGCAGGCAGGCAGGTGGGCAGGGAAATAGCTGAGGATGAGAAGGCAGAAGGGGAAAGAGGCTCCAGCCTAGTCAATCTGAGGCCTGGGCTGGGGCCCTCCAGCCGGGTTGGGCCCATGTGCCTGGGCCTGGGGCGGGCAGTGCAGCACAGAGGGTCCGGGCTTGGGGGGCCTCTCTCAGACAGTCTGGGTTTCACTCTCCAGGGAAGACAGAAGCCTCTGTGTGTGCAAGCGCTGACCTCATCGTCAACCAGCCACCCCACCCCTCCTGGTCCTTTTAAGAAAAAAAAAAAAGCCTCTCGGGTCTTGGGTGGGAGTAAGGGCTCGGTAGGTCTTGGGAGGGGCAGTGTGTGTTTCTAGGAGGGGACCAGCGGAGCTTGCAGGGGTGGGGGTCAGTATGACTGGCTCTGAATGGGAATGGGGGTCCTGGGGGGCCTCGCCCCAACCATCTGGCCACATGTACCCCTTCCTGCCCTTCCCCCACTGGCAGCCCTGCCCGCCGGCCTGGCTTGGTGCCTGGCCCCCTGGCACTGGCCCCGGGACCCGCCGCCACCCGCCGCCGACGGTTTCCTGTTTCTCCCGGTGTTGCTGGAGCAGGCTCCAGCTCCCCCCCTCCCCATCTAGCCCCCTCACACAGACAGACACACACTGTCTCTCTGGCCTGCCCAGGTCTTGTCTTGGCTTAGGGGAGATGGATTTCCCCATGTTGAGGGTGGAGTAGGAGGTAGCCCCTGGGCGGGGGCGGGGGCGGGGGTGGGGGCAGAGGCCTGGACTTGGCACCCTAACCTGGAGCCACTTCCCTGCCTGCTGTCCCCAGGGTTTGCCTTCCCGGACTGGGCCTACAAGCCGGAGTCGTCGCCCGGCTCGAGGCAGATCCAGCTGTGGCACTTCATCCTGGAGCTGCTCCGGAAGGAGGAGTACCAGGGCGTCATCGCCTGGCAGGGGGACTACGGGGAGTTCGTCATCAAGGACCCCGACGAGGTGGCCCGGCTCTGGGGTGTCCGCAAGTGCAAGCCCCAGATGAACTACGACAAGCTGAGCCGGGCCCTGCGGTGAGGAGGGCACGGCCCCTGGGCAGACAGGACAGTTCCCCACCGATGGGGGAGCCCCTAACCTCTGGGAATAAACACTGGGTTTGACTCCTGGTTCTCGAAAGTCATAGCCATCGACCTTAGGCAAGTCCTAACCCTTCTCTGAACCCGTTTGCCAAAAGGAGGTGTCCTGAGGAGAGAATGGCCATGGGTGTGGCCCGAGGGGAGAGCTGGTCCTTACCCTTGGGGACTCGATGTCTCGGTCTCCCTCCGTGAGCAGCACCTAAGGCGTGTCATGGTATGGGGGTCCGGATTTGGGTCCCCTGTGACTAAACCGATGGTGTCTTTGCATCCACAGCTATTATTATAACAAACGCATTCTGCACAAAACTAAGGGGAAACGGTTCACCTACAAATTCAACTTCAACAAACTGGTGCTCGTTAACTACCCTTTCATTGATGTGGGGCTGGCTGGTGAGTACCGGGGCTGGCGGGAACGGCCTCTGAGGGAAGAGGGTCAGTCTGTGTGTCCGGGCTAGGCCGGTGACCTTGATGCCATGTCTTCTTTCCTGCTAGGGGGTGCGGTGCCCCAGAGCGCTCCTCCAGTGCCATCGGGCGGCAGCCACTTCCGATTCCCTCCTTCAACACCCTCCGAGGTGCTGTCCCCCACCGAGGATCCCCGCTCGCCACCAGCCTGCTCTTCGTCCTCATCCTCCCTCTTCTCGGCTGTGGTGGCCCGACGCCTGGGCCGCGGCTCGGTCAGTGACTGTAGCGATGGCACTTCCGAGCTGGAGGAGCCCCTGGGAGAGGACCCTCGGGCCCGACCGCCAGGCCCTCCGGAGCTGGGTGCCTTCCGCGGGCCCCCGCTGGCCCGCCTGCCCCACGACCCTGGCGTCTTCCGTGTTTACCCCCGGCCCCGGGGTGGCCCTGAGCCCCTGAGCCCCTTCCCTGTGTCCCCTCTGGCTGGGCCCGGCTCCCTGTTACCGCCTCAGCTCTCACCAGCTCTGCCCATGACGCCCACCCACCTGGCCTACACGCCCTCGCCCACGCTGAGCCCCATGTATCCCAGTGGTGGCGGGGGCCCCAGCGGCTCAGGGGGAGGCTCCCACTTCTCCTTCAGCCCCGAGGACATGAAACGGTACCTGCAGGCCCACACCCAAAGCGTCTACAACTACCACCTCAGCCCCCGCGCCTTCCTGCACTACCCTGGGCTGGTGGTGCCCCAGCCCCAGCGCCCTGACAAGTGCCCGCTGCCACCCATGGCACCCGAGACCCCACCGGTCCCCTCGTCAGCCTCGTCCTCCTCCCCATTCAAGTTTAAGCTCCAGCCACCCCCACTGGGACGCCGGCAGCGGGCAGCTGGTGAGAAGGCTCCAGTGGGCGCCGACAAGAGCGGCGGCACCGGTGGGCTGGCTGAGGGGGTGGGGGCGCTGGCCCCACCGCCGCCGCCACCACCACCGCAGATCAAGGTGGAACCTATTTCGGAAGGGGAGTCGGAGGAGGTGGAGGTGACGGACATAAGCGACGAGGATGAGGAAGATGGAGAGGTGTTCAAGACGCCTCGTGCGCCCCCTGTGCCCCCCAAGCCTGAGCCGGGCGAGGCACCGGGGGCCACGCAGTGCATGCCCCTCAAGCTGCGCTTTAAACGCCGCTGGAGTGAGGACTGTCGCCTGGAGGGGGGCGGGGGCTCCGCCGGGGGCCTCGAGGATGAGGGTGAGGACAAGAAGGTGCGAGGGGAGGCTGGGGGTCCCCTTACCCCGAGGCGGGTGAGCTCTGACCTCCAGCACGCCACAGCCCAGCTCTCCCTGGAGCATCGAGATTCCTGAGGGCCATGGGCAGGGGAATGCCCCCCACCCCCAATGCTTCTTTTGCTGCCTTAACTCCCCTGTGTCCTGGAGGTGAGGGCAGCCCTAATTTCTTCCCTGCCTCCTCCCTTTCGTCTCCCCATGTTTTGTATAAAAGTTAATTTTTTTTTTTTTTTAATTGTGAGGGTGGGTGGGTGTCCAGGGCTGGGGGCTGTCCAGTCTCTGGATTTCTAAGCTCTGGGCAAAGTGGTGGTGGGGGATGGGGTGGGGGGAGGGAGTGAAGGGGGCCGCCTCCATTCTGGGGAATTTATATTTGAACTGAGGCCCTGGCCTCGGTGCCCAGGAACTTTTTTATTACAATCGCTTAGGAAGTAAAGCCTTGTCTCCCTCCCCGTTCTGTGCCTCCTATACCTCTCTGTCCACCTCCAGCCACCCTTAGCCCCAGTTCAGCCTTCCCTGCCCCTCCAGGGGCCACGAGTGCCTGGTTTCTAACCCCACAGGTTACAGCGGGAGAGTTGGACGTTTTATGATGAACCAAAAATTGTGTGTGAGGGGGTAGGGGGGAGAGGAGGGGGAGGGGTGGCCACAAATTTCTACAAGTGCCTCTTCTACTCCTCACCCCAGCACTGGTCCAACCCCTTCACCCCCAGCTGCTCCTAGGACCAGCCCATAGGCAGGTGGGTGGGGGGCGGGAAAGGTGAACCCTGAAAGCAAACTGGAAGCCCCCTCTGCCTCCCAGCTGGGGCCCCTTGGGGTGAGGGTCTGTGGTCAAGCCTTATTCTGTATTGGGGGTGGAGGGTGGGAGGGGAGGGAAGTGGAGGGCTATTGGAGAATGTATTCAAGACAATAAAACTTTGGGCCTTTGGATGGAGTGATCTGTCTCACTGCAGGGCCATAGTCTGTTATATTCTGAAGGATGGGGGCCTTGACTGGCTCCCAGTGGATCAGTGGCCAGAGTAGTGTGCTGTGCCTGATCTCATCTGAATGGATCAAGTCCAGGGCCTGGGAAATGATCTGACCTTGAGGGGCACATAACCCCCAATGTCTGATGATTAAGGTCTTGGGCCTACTCTGTCACCTGATTGCTTCCCTGTTCCATGGGACCACTTGTCCCTGAAGCATTTAGACACCTCACCTATAGCTTGAAATGCCTTTCCTGTCAGGGTGTGAATCACTATCCATGTCTCTGGGCCCTGGACTGCCCTTTGCACTATACTCTAGCGTCCTCCCACCTATCACTTTCCTTGGGGCATTTCTGGGTTATTCTGGGATCCTTTGGGGACAGGCCTACAGTCTCAAAATGTAGATCTTGCAAAGGATCTTCCCATGGAACCATGGGACACCCTCTGCCAATGAGGTGAGACGGGACTGAAGCAGTTGCTACTGATTGACCTGTACCAAGTATTTGGTACTTAGGAGCTGCAATGCTTTGTCTCCAACATCCTGCAAGGTAGGGGAAGTGATTTAATGACTTGCTTAAGACTCATAAGCTCACAACCTAGCCAGTTTGGCTCAGTGGATACAGCGGCTCAGTGGATACAGTGGTTCAGTTCCGGCCAGGGGCACATGCCCAGCTTGTGGACTCAATTCCCACCATCCTCTCTAGGGGGAAAAAAAAAAACCCTAAGCCCAGCCACGACTTTCAGTGCGGTCTATCTCAGAAGTGTTCTTTCACCTCCTGAGTTTTCTCTTAAAACCAGGATGGTTGGATCCAGACCACGGTCTCAAGATCATAGGATCTCAAGCTGGAGAGCTCTTCTCAAGGATGCAAGAATCAGGAGGGCCGAAAGCGGTTTAGCTCAGTAGATAGAGCGTTGGCTTGGGTCCCGAGTTCGATTCCGGTCAGGGGCATGTACCTTGGTTGCGGGCACATCCCCAGTAGGGGGGTGTGCAAGAGGCAGCTGATCGATGACTCACTCTCATCGATGTTTCTGACTTGCTATCTCTCTCCCTTCCTCTCTGTACAAAATCAATAAAATATATTAAAAAATAAAAATCAGGAGGAAGCACAACTCCTTAAGTGTTGGTGAGGTGCCTGAGACCCAGTTTTCCCAAAGCCTCACAGCTGCTAAGAGACAGAATGAGAATGGAGGGCTCCAGGCCTGTTGGAATGGCTTCACTGGAACCCCACCCTGTGCAACTCCTCCCTACTTTCTCTTCATCCTCTTTTCATGCCGGCCTGGAATGGGTAGTCCCAGATGATGTCCGGAGGTTGGCAATGTAGAGAGGATTCAGGGATGGGGTATTGGCAGGAAACGGAGGCTCCAGTGGCAGCCTGTGGGCAACTGCTCCCTCTCCTGGGTGATGTAAGTCATTCCCATGGGTGGGGGGGACACATGGTTATTTCTGGAAGTTGGGATGAGGCATGTTTCCTGGCAACATCGATGCAAGGGTGGTGGTGTGAGGGAGAAAGGGGGATGGCATCATTTGGGGGAGGTGGGAGGACCCTGCCTAAAGTCTTAGCTTCTGATTCCAGTGCCTTCAAAGTATCTCTAACAATTCTAACATGGATTCATAAGCTCTCAGTTCCAGAACTGCTCTCCACGTCACACCAGACCCAAACAGACTCGTTGCCCCCAGTTTGGGCTGACCACGATGTGACAGGTGGCTTCTGGTCTTGAAAACTCCAGTGGACCCTGTAATCTTTGGTGACCCACCTATATCTATTTAGTTTCTGCAAGACCACACCCTTGCTCCCTTCCACATCCTCCAGGATTTCTGGTTCTAAATAGAAAGCCCTTCATAGGTTTCATGACACTTCATCAATTAATTCATCCCATCAGAGGTTCCCTTCATACCTGTAAACCTCACAAACCCTCGAAGGTCCTTTCTGATGCTTCTCATCCACTCCTTATCCTTTCAAGTCACCCAGTTAGCAGTTTTTCAGTCTCCCACAGTTTAAGAACACCCCAAGTTCCCTCTGACTTCACTGATCCCCAATAAGATCCCTTCACTTGTCCTCGCACTCCCTTGAGTACCTCCAGAAACCCACAGGCCCCGCAGACACTTACAACCCGCCCTAGCACCGCTCCACAAACGTTCTCAGTCACACAAACACCCTGGTTAAGATTCCCTGACTCTCATGTATCCCAATGCCCTCGTGGCAGTTGCCTATGCGCTGCCCACTGCGCATGTCCCACAGGTTCTGGCCGTTAAGTAACCGACACTATCCCGCCCCACTCGGCAGCCCTCCTGAGCCTTCGTGGTCCAGTGTGGGATTATTTCCCAGGCTTTGGGGCTTGACTCAGATTTTTGCTTTTCGACTCAGAGCTGCCATCAGAGGGCAGCAGGCATTGTTTGGCTGAGAAACTACAACTCCCAGAAACACCTGCTCTGGGTTGTGCGTGGTTCTGCTGTTTTCCTTGAGAAGGGAGCGAAAGCGGGTCCGCGCTTTGCCTTTTGGTTAATGTAGTCCGAGAAGGCTTGAATGCTACCGGTCCGTCCCGGGGCTCTGCACCCACTGGGAACTGCAGTCAGGAACAGACTTTATTCAGATTTCAGAAAGGGCAGGACACTTAGTATGAACACAGGCTCGGATTAAAGTGACGTATAGAAATTGCATTTCCCATTATTCCACGAGGCAGGAGGGACTTGAGGGTGATTTCATTCTAGTTCCAAGTATTTCCGGGACGCACGCACTCGCACGAACCGTTTCCCAGCTCCCTTTGGTGCTATTGTCTTCCGGGTATTAATCGATAAATGGGGAGACATAATGCAAGCACAAAACCCAAGGCTACTCTTAGCAGCGGCTTCCTTAAAGCCGGAGGACGTAAAAAGCTGAATGGGGGTTTAAGGCAAATTGTATTTTCTAACGCTCGGTCTCCTGATGTAACTCACAATGTTAGAAAAAACTAGATTGTATCCGAAGACTATTGTTTTGAGAAAAACCCGGGCGACTTGGTTTCTCAAATCCTTTGCAGGGAAATTTTCCTTCCAGATTTTTGGAAACTAGCAACTTGATCTCCATGTTCCAGCAGCCCTAGTTGATCCGGCTCTTTCTTGGGACCTGGGGGAGGGGAAGGAGACGTTGGAACACTTCAGTTTCCACAGGGAACTGCCATCTTTCCCCTTTCGCTCACGCTCTTCCGAAGATATCCTTTGGACTCTACTTTCTGGCCAGCGTAGTCGGTCTTGCCTGACAGGGTCAGGATACAGAGTGCCCTCTTCCCTAGCATGCTTTGGGCTCATGGTAGATCCCTCCCCTCAGTCAATAGGAAGGCTGCCTTGAACTCCATTTCCCAGAAGACACAAGGGCTCGCTGTAGCAACTGTTCCGAAGCCTTGGTTTTGACTACATATCCCGGCAGGGACTGCGGTCTAGCTTACAAGGGAGGAGGAGCGCTGAATCTGCTCCATTTCCTAGCCTTTCTCCGGAACTGCAGTATCCTCTCGCGGGTTTAGGGAATCACATAGGACTCCATTTCCCAGCGTGCTTTGGGAGTCTCTTTATACCTGCAATGCAGTGAGGGCGTGGCGAAGACTTCATTTCCCAGCTTGCCTGACGGTCCGATATTTGTGAGTCCTCCTGGGCGGACTCAATTTCCCAGAGTGCACCTGGCCCCGGTGGGCATATACAGCCAATAGACTCAGGGGATGATTAGACTGTTTCCCGGTGTGCGTCAGGTCATTGACAATAGTGGCTGTGACTACATTTCTGAGACACACTGAGGGGCCCACCGTTGCCTCAGTGGAGTGAGTGTGCGACTCTGACTCAATTTCCCCGAGTACTTGAGGGTCCGCCGTGGACGAAGTCGACTTATTGTCAACAACTCTATTTCCTGACGGGTAGCGCGACTCATCATCCGCGCAGTCTACCCTGAGGCCTTCGCGGACTCCATTTCCCATCGTGCCACACGGCTTTCTCCAGGCCGAGGGCGGTGACGGCGGCGCAGAGGGGAGGAGGACTGCATATCCCAGCGTGCCCCGCGGCGGGCGCTGGGCCGGAGCCGGAGCCCGAGCGGCGCGGCCTGGAAGAGGCCGGAGGCCGGGAGAGGCGGCGGCAGCCCGGGCAGCCCGAGCCCCGCAGCTTGGGCCTGCGCTCGGCGCCATGAGCGGCGGCGCGCCTTCGGCGGGCGGCCCTGGGGGCTCGGGCCGGGCGCGGACAAGCTCGTTCGCGGAGCCTGGTGGCGGAGGCGGTGGCGGTGGCGGTGGCCCTGGGGGCTCGGCCTCCGGCCCGGGCGGCGGCAGCGGCGGGAAAGTGTCAGTCGGAGCCATGGGTGGGGGCGTGGGGGCCTCGAGTTCCGGGGGTGGCCCCAGCGGCAGCGGCGGAGGAGGCAGCGGCGTCCCCAGTGCGGGCACCAGCTTCCCGCCGCCTGGAGTGAAGCTGGGCCGTGAGTACTCGCGGCGTCCGTGGTGGGTGGAGATCAGGGTTCCTGAAGCCCCTCAATCATCGATCAGGTTCTTCCATCTGCCCAGATAGAGCGTGAGGTCACTGCCACCTAAACCTGGGATCTCAGTTCTCCCCCTCCAAGAGAAAGATTTAGGGGGTTACCATCACTTGGAGTTGAGGATTAGAGTTAGTAATCCTCAAAGAAACTGGGGTCACAGGTTCCTCTTCTTCCAGTACCGAGGTCTTGGGTTCTTGAGGCTTAAAAGCAGGGATCTGACGTTGCCACCCATTAGAGAACAGGATCAGGGGTCATCGTCCCTTACGAATGGGACTCAAGGGTTATTGTTCCCAAAGAATAAGAGGAGGGGGGTCTGAATTTGCTTCCCTTTAGAAGATGGGAATTTGGAGTGCATATTACTTAGAAGCAAGTAACTGTTTCCAAAGATCAGGGCTACAGCTTTCCAAACCTGGTACCCAGGTCATCTTTCCCTTTAAAGCACAAGGCCTGGTATCACTATCTGTCCATATTATGTATATAGAACTTAAGTCCCAATGGTGAAAATTAATAGTTGCTACCTCTTAGAAATAGGAGAGAGAGATTGGGAGCGAGCATACTCTTCAGACCTAGTCATAATTACTGTTTTTCAAAAAACATGGCTTGGTGGGCCTCCTTTCACATAAGTGGAATGGAGGGGGTCATAGTTCCCCATAGATATGGATTTGGGTTATACCCCTTTTATCATTATGAGGTGTGTTATTGGTTCTGGAAAAATAGCTATGTAGGATCACCTCTTCCAAAAGAAGGTGTCAACTGGTCCCTCAAAATGGATTTGACTTATCAGTGACCCCTTTTCTTTGGGGAACCTTTCATCAGTTCCCTGAAGAAAAAGGGGTCACTGTCCCCAAAGAATGCCACCACAATTTGCTGCCATTCAGAGCCTGGACCTGGGAATTAGCTTTCCTATGAAGCACTGAGGTGGGCTAGCCCTCTGATCACAGAGATCAGGTTCACTAGCCTCAATTTAGTGATTATCTATTAAGGACCACCCACATACAGGAAGGGGTCCAGGACTCTGGATCACGCAGATGAGGTCAGGTCAGTGCCTTCTCTAACCTCGAAGTATTTGGGTAAGGGCAAATTGCCCCCCAAAAGTGAGTCAGGGCACAAGTAATCATGCCAGGAAGAGTCATTTATTTCTGTCACCAAAAACCAGTGGTGAAGTTTCCAGCTCCACCAGAGAGGACATAGAGGTCACCCTCCCCTGAGCCGTGAGGGAGGTTAGTGCTTTCCTACAGTAGAAGTACCTCGGGGTTACTGCTTAAGTGGACGAGTTTAGGCCAGGCCTTCCTAAAGGGACCAGAGGGCAGTGAGCTTGGATGGACTCAGTATCTGGAAGTGTCGGTGTCTGGAGACCAAGAAGACCCAATGGTTTGCTGCTTAACTAGAAGTGGAAATTAGGGGTCAGCAAGAGTTTTAGATGTATCTTCCATCATGGGAGGAGGGACAAGGAAAAAGGGACAGAGAGGCCCCTGAGAGTTTCCTGTGGAGACTGTCTTCCCCTCCACAGCTCCAGGAGAGGGAGGGGGCCAGAGGGGAAAGGTCAGTGGATTTTGTGTCTCCTTTGTTCCCCAGGTGACAGCGGGAAGGTGACCACAGTGGTAGCCACTATCGGCCAAAGCCTGGAGCGCTCCCAGGAGGTGGCTTACACAGACATCAAAGTGATTGGCAATGGCTCATTTGGAGTCGTGTACCAGGCACGGCTGGCAGAGACCAGGGAACTGGTAGCCATCAAGAAGGTTCTCCAGGACAAGAGGTTCAAGGTAGCTTGGTGGGAATGGGGACAAGGAGGTTTAACTGGGCATGACTGGTGAGAGCTCCAGCAAGAGCATTGCCTTGGCTTCCCACGGGGATCTGAGCACGGGCCAGAGGAGAAGGGAGAGAGGGAGTGAGTTGTGTGGAAGATGGGAATAGAGGTTCCAGGAAAGCCCAGAGCTGACAGATTATTGGGCTTTTGCTGTTTGTAAATGCTTTTGCAAGCAAGTTCTTGTTTAATAAAGATTGTGTGGAGGTGTAAGTATTGTTATTCCAATTTTAAGTAAGCCAAGACTAGAAACAGACTCAGATAAGAGAATTGCCAGAGGACAAGACTAGATTCAGATTCCCAAGCTCTCCATCTTAACTTAATCACCAAGTGAAGCTTCTGCTCAGAGCTGAAAGGAAGCAAAGGTCTTGTCTCACTCTGCCCTAGGTACTTGGCAAGTGCAGGGTAGAATTCAGCCTGCCAGTGCTCACCAAACCACATGCCTTGGTGTGGGGCTCTGCCCTCCTGAAGAAGGGGTGTCCATTCAGACAGTGCTGCCCTGTGAGCGAGTGGGTACCAGGAAATGAGAAGGAGATGGAGGAGTGAATTGAGGGATACTTGGTGTTGGAAGGATGTCATTTTGGAGGCTGGGCTGATCTGGAAATAGCCTACACTGAAACAGGTCAGGCCCTGGGTCCTAGCAGTGAGTAGTCTCAGGGCCAGGAGGAACTCCAGGGTATTGTTCAGAATGTGATCAGTGTTGAGTCCCAGAACTGAGAAGGATCTGAGGGTGGGGAGTTTGGAGGCCCCAGAGGGAAACAGAATAGGGAAGAATGCTGAGACCAGGCCTTCTGGGAAGAGGCTGAGACGGGGTCCTTTTTGGGAAGATGAGAATTGGGAGCTGGAGTCTGGGACACAGGATCCAAGCCAGGGTTCAAGGCCAAGATACATCCAGGGGAACAATGGGGAGAAGTGGGGACCAGGGTGACTGGATGGCTGCTACTTGTCTGTTGTTGCTTGTGCCATGCAGGGAGGTGGACCTCATGCAGCCATATCATCTGATTTTTTCAAGAGAAGCTGAAAAGCTGGATTTTGATTTTAAATCAAACATTTAAAAAAATATATATATATTTTATTGATTTTTCACAGAGAGGGAGAGAGAGGGATAGAGAGTTAGAAACATCAATGAGAGAGAATCATCGATCAGCTGCCTCCTGCACACCCCCTACTGGGGATGTACCCGCAACCAAGGTACATGCCCTTGACCAGAATCGAACCTGGGACCTTTCAGACCGCAGGTCGACGTTCTATCCACTGAGCCAAACTGGTTTCGGCTTAATCAAACATTTAAAAGAGCAACAAGTCGAACATTAAAAAAAAAAATAAAAAAAAATGGGCTGAAGAAAGCACATCTGTGATCTGGGTTTAGCCCAGAGACCTCCAGCTTGTGTGAGGGGGATGGATTGAGGATAAGGAGTTAGGGGCTGTCCCAGGGGGTCCTGGGACAAAGGGAGTAGTAACCGCTTTAGCTCTGTTGGCGGAATGGGAGAGTAGGGCTGTGGTGAAGGGTGCTAGGGAGGGGAGGAAAGACAGCGGGTGGTTTTCTGAGGCTCTCTCCCTTTGCCTCTAAGAACCGCGAGCTGCAGATTATGCGGAAGCTGGACCACTGCAATATCGTGAGGCTGAGATACTTTTTCTACTCCAGTGGGGAGAAGGTGAGACCTTAGGGGTAGGGGAGTCCTTCACCTTCACTCCACCTATTTTCCTGCCTGCCTTCCTCATGACTGCTAGTCCTTCCCCCATTTTCCCTAAACCTTCCACCCACTCTTCCTTGCAAGCTCTTTCCTCACAGTGCCTCACACCTTTCCTTTGCTCTCTGCAGAAAGATGAGCTTTACCTAAATCTGGTGCTGGAGTACGTGCCTGAGACAGTGTACCGGGTGGCCCGCCATTTCACCAAGGCCAAGTTGACCATCCCTATCATCTATGTCAAGGTGGGCAGGCAGGCAGGCTTCTGGGGCCCAGGCCCAGGAAGCTAGTGGCCCCAAATCCTCCTACCTTCCGTGGGTTCCCTCATTCTCCAAGCTTATGTTGGTCCTTGGAGGTCTTGCGTTCCCTGCCCTTGTTTCCATACCCGAGGTGGAGCTCGCTAAATACAGGGTAGCCGATCCTGAGACCTGACTGAATCAGGGAGGCAGGCTGACGGGCTGGGGAGGCTGCAAGGTACCTGCTTGGGTCTATCCTGGGAGCCCAGTGACAACGGTGGTATTGGAGGCAGCTCAGAATCAGGTGGTGGTGACAGCAAATACAGAGGGGGGCTCACTGGAGTCTGGCAGAGGAGTGGGAAGGTCGCAGGTTGGAGGAAGGTTAGTGTCCACAGAGCCAAGAGAGCAGGCACCCCCATCCATTGTCTCTAGTTCATTCCCCAGTGCCTGGTGCTGAGACCTGGGTGTTCCTGTCCCTTAGTAGGAGTTTGAATGAGTGAGTGGGCCTAGTGATGATGTGGAGAACAAAGGCTAGGCAATGCTGCACCGGGAGGAGGTGGCTGGGTCCAAGTTTACTTGAGGTTGCTTGAGGGCCCTGTTGCTCCCCCTGGTGAGATCTTGCAAGCTCTTTCTTAAGGGCTCTGCTGGTGGTTGGTGCTGTGGGACTTCACCTCCCAGGCAGTGTGGTGACTGTCCTGTGGCTGCCTGTGTGTCAGGCCCAGCAGTGAACAATTTCAGAGGCTCAGTGGACTAAGACCCAGGCCTTGCCTTTGAAGCCTCTCAGAGTAGCAGGGTAGACAAGTGAGAACCATAAAACTACTAGCAGCTGCCTCCCTAGAAGGGGCACACAGGATTCTGGAAACACAGAAGGCCCCCAGCCTTGCCTGCTTGGGGCAGGAAGGATCAAAGAAGGCTTCTGGGAGGAGAGCAGGTGCAGGGGGAGAAAGTAGGATCTCTGGCCAAGGGCAGCAGGGACAGGAGGAAAAGGCTGCCCAGGAAGCAGGCCCAAGCAGTTATTACTTGCCAAGCCCTGTGAGGCAGTGATGAAAACAAAGATCACTGCTCTCTTGACACTTAGGTGCTAGTCAATGGGACAATGGAAAGAAAACCCCCTGGAGGGGGCTGCTAGTGTAGTGGGTGGTTTGACTGATGGATAAGGGGAGCCGAGTGCCTGCTCCCAGCCTCTCAGACAAGGCCTTCCTGATTTCTGTGTTATTCATCAGCTTCTGCTGAGGGATAGGATCTAAACGGGAGTTCTCAGTGTGGACCAGGACCAGCACCAGGAGCTGCTGCGAAAGCCCTCTCCTGAACTTACTGAGTCAGAAACTCCGAGTGGGGCCCAGAAGCCCCTGTTTTAACAAGGCCTCCCAGTGATTCTGATGCACACTAAGATTTGAGTACCAAGGGGCCACAGAAGGATTTTCAAGTTGGAGACAGGGCCTGGAATGGCTCTTCTGGCCAGGAGGGTGGAGCAGTGGCATGCTCTGGGGGAGCTGGGCTGGAATTCTGTCCCCTGCCTGCCCCAGGTA
Organism: Pipistrellus kuhlii; assembly: GCF_014108245.1. NCBI lineage: Eukaryota > Metazoa > Chordata > Mammalia > Chiroptera > Vespertilionidae > Pipistrellus > Pipistrellus kuhlii. The sequence goes on along the minus strand of NW_023425538.1, from coordinate 642,396 downwards.
TACATGTACCAGCTCTTCCGGAGCTTGGCCTACATCCACTCCCAGGGCGTGTGTCACCGTGACATCAAACCCCAAAATCTGCTGGTGGACCCTGACACTGCTGTCCTCAAGCTCTGTGATTTTGGCAGGTAGGCCTGAGCTGGGGTGTGTTAAGTAGCCCAAAGGGTGAGGAAGAACCCCAACCTTTGCCTATGTTTACTCTTGCTCACCTCTTCCCACAGTGCAAAGCAGCTGGTCCGCGGGGAGCCCAATGTCTCCTACATCTGTTCTCGCTACTATCGTGCTCCAGAGCTGATCTTTGGAGCCACTGATTACACCTCATCTATCGGTCAGACTTACGGGAGGCTGGGATGGGGATGGCACTCATGGCAGTTTTTGAGTTTTGTGTATGTGTGCCAGGTTTGGCGATAAAATCTTAATATCCTTTAATGCAGTCCTCACAAATTTAGGAGGGCGATGCTGTCATATGCTCCTTTACAGATGAGCAGTCTCAGGCTTAGAGCTGTGAGGCCACCTGCCCGCTGTCACACTGCTGGGACTGGGCAGGGTTGGGCTTTGAAAGCTGACCCAACTCCAGAGTCCATACTGATGCTGGAACCTCCCAGTTAGCCCTCTCTTCTCATCCAGGGGAGGGGCTGCTGGTGACCTCGGGGGAATCTGAGGTGGGCCATGAGGGTGTGACCTCACAGGCCTCTGTATTCTTCCCAATTGGTGGGGATGACATTGCCACCTTCCAGGCATGAGGAGAGACCATGAGGGTTTGGGGGAGAACGTTCATCAGCTGGTGTGAGGAAACTGCCTGGTCCTCAGGTGTGAATTATGTCATAGGGCTCAAGGTACAGACCAGGAAGAAGAGTAAAATGCAGTCAGTCAGGCAGACCTGGAGGTCAAAGTCAGACTCCAGGGTTCCTAAACTGGATGATCTTGAGCAAGGCACTTCCTCTCTGATCATAAGGGGTGGAAGTGTTGGTGAGCAGTGGGCATGGTAGCCCTGACCTCTCCCATTCCCCTTCAGATGTGTGGTCAGCTGGCTGCGTACTGGCCGAGCTCCTGCTGGGCCAGCCCATCTTCCCTGGGGACAGTGGGGTAGACCAGCTGGTGGAGATCATCAAGGTGAGGAGAGAGTCAGGTGGGCAGAGGTAGGGCTAAGTGATTGGGGTCTTGGCTTAAACTCCTCCCCTCCTTTTCCTACAGGTGCTGGGAACACCAACCCGGGAACAGATCCGAGAGATGAACCCCAACTACACAGAGTTCAAGTTCCCCCAGATTAAAGCTCACCCTTGGACAAAGGTAGGGCATGGCTAGGGGCTCAGATAGCATGGCTGAGGTCCCCATTGGAGGCCAAGTGGTCTGGGATCTGGCTACAAAGTCATGGCATGGGAGAGGGTTTTTAAACCTTTCATTAGGTTTAAGTTTATGGAATTTCCATTAATCTGAAAGTTGAGGACCCACAGATTCAAGAGTTGCACTTTCCTAGTGGGGAAATAGACTTACAGCAGAGCCCATGCAGTCATGGCGGGCTGCTCACCGGATACAAACAGCTCCCCTCAGTGGCGGTGTCTGTTTCCTCATTGGAAAGTGTGTTTGTGAGAGGCAGGCAGTCACATTTGCTGCAGGCTTTTGTGGCAGTGAGGTGCAAGAGCATGCAAGTCCCCAGGGCCTCACCCTTGTGACTTTTGCCTCTCTCCTTCTCCCCAGGTGTTCAAATCTCGAACCCCACCCGAGGCCATAGCGCTCTGCTCTAGCCTGCTCGAGTACACACCGTCCTCGAGGCTCTCCCCGCTGGAAGCCTGTGCCCACAGCTTCTTTGATGAACTGCGATGTCACGGAATCCAGCTCCCTAACAACCGCTCGCTTCCCCCCCTCTTCAATTTCAGTCCCGGTGGTGAGGGCACAGCCTGGGATCTGGGGAACTGGAGGGGCAGCCAGTGATTGTGGAGAAGAGCTTGGTGTTGAAGACAGGAGTGGGGAGTTGAGGGTGGGTGCCAAGGAAGGCCTGGGGCATGAGAGAGGCCCCCACAGTTCAAGGAAACCTAATCCTGATTGCCCCGTGCCCCATGATTGGTGCTAGGCGCTTTACAGTTTTTCCTACAAGTATTTGATGGCTACACCTGTCTGCAAACACTGGCCTTGCCAAGAGCTGGGTCCCCATTCAGTGCTCTAACTTCAACTGGGTCTGCAGATGTCCTACCCTCTGACCAGGCATGTCCCTTCCTGTCTCTAGAACTCTCCATCCAACCATCTCTCAACGCCATTCTCATCCCTCCTCACTTGAGGTCCCCGGCGGGCACTGCCACCCTCACCCCCTCCACACAAGGTAAGTCAGGGTAGAGCAGCATTTTCAGCTGTGGGGAAGGGGCTGTTATCACAGCCCGAATTTCCTGTAAAAATTACTAACAGCTTGATGGTATAGAAAGCATATTTTACAACATGTGAATGGCCACTTGTGTTGGGTATTACTGCCTTTGTGTTGAAATGCTAACCGGAAAACCAAAGATACACGTTTGGCCTACTCAAACAAACAGTTGAATTTGTTGCGCACATTAAAAAATTGGGGCCGTTTCACGTACAAGTCCAGTTTTCCCGTTTCTCCTGGGGAAGAAAATCAGATGCAACAGCAGGGGGCCTGCCCTCCTCAGGCCCTCTGAGGTGGGGCCAGGCTCTCTGGTGAGTCATTCATTGACCAGCCTGGCCCTTTGGCATCTAAAGTGACAGCTTTCAATTTCAAATGAAGCATCTTACATGGACTTTCTGCTTGTGGAGGTTTGGGGGGTTGGGGGGAGGAGGAAGAGGAGGTTTGAAAGGCAAAGGCTAACTGGTCTGCTGCTTTCTCCTCTTCAGGTTTAAATGAGGCTCAGACCGGCACAGAATGGCAGTCAACCGAAGCCACAGCTCCCCTCACTAACTCCTCCTGAGGGCCCTGCCAACTACCCTTCCATCTGGGAGCCCCATGTGGGGCTGGGAAAGAAGGGCCATAGCTCCTGGCCTGGCTGGACCCCTAGACTAGAGGGCAGAGGTAAATGAGTCCCGGTTCCCTCTTCCTGTTTCACCCTCACCAGCCTCACCCCTATGGTGGGCTTTTTAAGAGGATTTCAACTGGTTGTGGGGAGGGAAGAGAAGGAAGGACGGACGGGTTGGGGGCATGAGGAACGCCTATCCCTTGGCCCCCTTCCGTCCCCCCAGACCGCCCCTCTCCACCTCACCCTCCCCTCCTGTGTCCCTTGTAAATAGAACCAGACCAGCCCATCTCCTCTCCTCTTTCCTGGCCCCCGGGTGTAAATAGATTGTTATAATTTTTTTCTTAAAGAAAACGTCGATTCGCACCGTCCAACCTGGCTCCTCCCCCTCCTACAGCTGTGTTCCCCTCCTGTCCTCTGCCCTAAGGTCTCCTCCCTCCTCTCCCCACCCTGGAGGACTGGGTTAGGGATGGTGGGGGGATCCTGATGTCTTAGTTTCCACAGTAAGGTTTGCCTGTGTACAGACCTCCGTTCAATAAATTATTGGCATGAAACCTGCTTCTGTCTAGCTGTCTTTTTCCATAGAGGCGAGGGAGGTGTCTGGTGGGCTGTCCTGGGACAGGAGGGGGCTGTGTCTCAGGTTGGGGATAGGGTAGGGTGAACCCAAACTGGCCCATCTGAGGCCTGAGTCAACCTGGTTGAGGGGCCCAACCTTCCTGTGAGGATGAGCTGGTATGGTTTATATGCTGCAGAGGCCTGGGAGGAGCCTGGCCCTGGTCTCAGGTCGGACCACATGCTTCCACCCAGGGAGGGGGAGCTGGGATGAGAGAGTTCATGGCCACACTGGTCAAGACTTGAACAAAGCCAAAACTGGTTTGGCTCAGTGGTAGAGCGTTGGTCTGCGGACTGAAAGGTCCCAGGTTCGATTCCGGTCAAGGGCATGTACATTGGTTGCGGGCACATCCCCGGTTGGGGGTGTGCAGGAGGCAGCTGGTCGATGTTTCTCTCTCATCAACGTTTCTAGCTCTCTCTCTCTCTCCCTTCCTCTCTGTAAAAAAAAATCAATAAAATAAAATTAAAAAAAAGACTTGAACAAAGCTGTTTCAGCCCTCTGCTGCCTGCTGCTTCAGCGTCTGGAGGACATAAAACTTAGCCTGATATAAACGTAAAAAAATTTTGTTAATCTTCACCTGAGAATATTTTTCCATTTATTCTTAGAGAGTAGGAGGGGGAGAGAGAGAAACATTGATTGGTTGCCTCCTGCACACTGGGCTAGAGATCAAACCTGTGGTGCACAGGCTGATGCTCTAACCACTGACCCACACAGACCAGGGCCTGATGCAGACTTAGTGGGCATGCATGGGGGCAGAGGTGCTGTCCCCAAACCCTAGCAGATCCCCAAGCCTTCATTTCCAGGTCTCATACCTGTTGGGAAGTGACACCCTGGGGAAGGTTAAGGCAGAGATCCTGGCTTTTATCCTCGCTTAGAAAACATACTGGGGCCAGAGAGAAGTGGCACCTCCTCTTCATGGTGTCAGCAGCAGGTGAGGGCAGAGGCTGCAGAGGAAGAAGGGGATCCGGGGAGGAGCCACTGACGTGCTCCACTGGGGAAGAGCGGTGTTCCAGAGGGAGTTCAAGGATGTCTGCAGTGTCTGGGCTTTTGTCTGCTAAGAAGCCCCAGAGGCATCTGTATATTGCCCAATAAAACCCAGAGCCTCCCTGCTCAGAACCATTGGGCATCACCTTTTTTGTATGATGAATACATACATAAAGCATGTGGGCCAGAGGAGAGGAGTTGGCTGGGTGAGGGGACCTGTGTGGTCTGGCTGCTGGGAATACCTTTCGTTACATCTGGTCAGCCATGAGGTCACCGTCCTTCACCCTCCCCCTGTCCCCATGGTCTATGCCCAGCTCTGGCCTGTTCTCCCTCCGGGACCATCTTTAGTCTGCCCCAGGGAGCCCTAATCCCCCATTAGGGACTAACCCTTCTTGCACTGCTCCAATTTAGCCTAGCTTCAAGGCCTTCCCAGGTCTGTCTCCCCAAAAAACAACTCAATCCTGCTTCACTCTGCCCCATTCCCTGACCTGCCATATATCATGTTTAGAGAGGGAAGAACTGTCACCTTAAGAAACCTTTGAAAAGGTTGGGGATCCTTTCCTGCTCCCAAGACCTTTGATCTTCTGGAAGACTCCCCAAACCCCAACTGCCCTGTGACACTGGCTCACCTTTCCTCCAGTTACAATGAACCCTCCTCTGGCCCCGAGCTCCTGCAAGGGTTTTAGGTCGCAATCATTCAATAGCACGGGTTATGGACATGGGCTGAAGGGCCCACCTAAGTGCGTATCTCAGCAATGCCTTTGTCTAGCTGGGAGTCCTTGGGCAAGTCTTTGTCCATTTTCTTTTTTCTATGCAGCACTTCACCAATTTGCATGTCATCCTTACGCAGGGGGCCATGCTAATCTGCGTATCATTCCAATTTTAGTATATGTGCTGCTGAAGCAAGCATTCTGCCCATTTTCTCATCTGCACGACAGGGATAATTCTGAGGTCACCTCACAGGCCTGTTGGGATCATAGCACATGTATAGTGGTAACTGGTGCCTGCCTCGGCTAGAAGTCAAAGGGTCGCTGTTACCGTAGCTGTGAATAACTGGAAAGTTTCCAAGTATATTAGAACCCACCCTCCATGCCGTCTGCCTGGAATGTTCTCTTATGCTAACAGATTCCTACTTCCTTTAGAAAGTCTACTGATCTACCACCGAGCTTCGTTCCCTGCTCTGGGACCCACTGTCCATGGGCACCCCATCACACCCTGAGGAACCTGGGGCTGAGCTCCGTCTGCCCGAGGGGTAGGGCAGAAGCGTGACTTGTCTCTTACCCCAAGCATCGCCCAGCACTCAGGGAGGACTTAGGACACCCAAGCTGATAAAGAATCGACGACACACACTTCGAGAGCAAGGCCATCTGTACTTGTACATGTTCCTCACACACGCTAGGCCTGGGCCGAGCCCCGTGTCTGACTTATTCCTGGGCCTCCTGAGCACTAGGGCACCTATAGGTTCCCTTCCACTGTTAAAGGTGAGATTAAGGAAGCCCCGAGAAGTCAGTGCCTTCCTCCACCACGCATGGCTGAGTCCTGGGTGCTGAGAGTCCAGGGGAAGCTAGGGCTGGGGGGCAGCAAAGGACCTAACGATGTATGGGGCACATACCTGAGCACATGGCCAGGGCTCAGGAAAGGTTACTTGATGTTTCTGGGTAGCAGGGTGATGCAAAGCACCTTGGCAAACCCTGCTATGTGGGGTGACCTGGGACAGATCATATCACGTCTCAGAGCTTCAGTTTCCTCTCAGGCAGAGAAAGGTGACAAGAGAAACCTGGCAGGGCTGTCCTGAGGAGCCAGTGGGTAAGATGCCCGGGTGTGGTCCCCTTCCTCCCCAGAGGAGCCCACACACTTGCTGCTGCAACCAAACTCCTATTGTTGCTCTTAGCTGTGTCACACGAAGGCCGTGTCCAATTGCAACAGCCCGCTCGCTTCACTGGCCCCCAGTGCCGCCTGGCACAGCTGCAGCGTGTCCTCAAGTGCCAGCGGCTGGGATGTCTCGATGATGGCGATGGTCTCCCCGAGCTCAGTGCACATGATCGTCTGCTGGGGCTGGGTGGGTGGGGGTGAGGCGGGAGGTGGTGATCTGGGCTGCAGTGTCATCGTCGTCCGTGCTCGAGCATGGACCCGCTGGTGCAGGCGCAGGCCTGCCATGGCACGGAACCAGCGGCCACATGTCCCGCAGCAGCAGGGGCTCTTGTTGTAGAGACCGGTGATGGGGAGGCGGGGCGCTCGAGCGAAGGCCACTGGCCGCAGGTGCAGCCTCCGGTGCTGCTGCAGGTTGGAGCTCTGCGTGAAGCGCTTACCGCAGTCCAGGCATTGGTAGGGGCGCACGCCTGTGTGGGTCAATTGGTGGCGGCTGAGATTGGCCAGAGAGGCAAAGGTCTTGCCACAGGAGTGGCACTGGAAGGGCCTCTCGCCCGTGTGCGTCCGCAGGTGGTTGTGCACATGGACCAGCTTCTTGAATCCCTTGCCACAAACCCCGCAGCAGTGTCGCCGCTCAGGGGGCCCGTGGACTGTCCGCCGGTGCCGAGAGAGGCGGGAGGCCGAGGCGAAGGGCTTGGAGCACTGTGGGCAGGGAAGCTGGGCAGGCGGGGTAGGGGGCGGTGGCGGGGGCATGGGCTCAGCTGGAGTCAGGGAGGCTCCTGCTGTGAGGGGGGGCACCCCGCTCTTGCCGGCGTGGGTGCGCCTGTGGTAGAGAAACTTGGTCATGTTGCTGAATGTCTTGCCGCAGCGGCAGCGATGCAATGGGTTGGCAGTGTGGGCCCGCCGGTGGGCCACCAAGGTGAGTTCTGTGCTGAAGCCACGGCCACAGTCCACGCAGAGGTAGCGGGCTTCC